>NW_007249968.1:320874-432745 GCF_000164805.1 Carlito syrichta | reverse complement strand
GCGTCTCACTCAGTCACCCAGACTGGAGTGCAGTGGCCGCTCCTGGCCACCACAGCCTCAACCTGCTGGGCTCCGGCGACCCTTCTGTCTCAGCCTTCCAAGTAGCCGGAATTATAGGTATGTGCTACCACGCCCGGCTGATTTTTTGATTTATTGTAAAGATGAGGTCTTGCTGCCCAGGCGGGTCTCAAACCCGCGGGCTCAGGCAATCCACTCACCTCAGCCTCCCAAAGGCCCGGGATTACAGGCTGAGCCACCAAGCCAGTGATTTTGTTCTTTTTTATGGCTACATAGTATTTCATGGTGTATATATACCACATTTTCTTCATTCAATCAATTATTGATGGGCACGTGGGTTGGTTCCATGACTTTGCTATTGTGAATAGTGCCACAATGAATATATGAATGCATATATTCATATAATAAATATGTATGATTTATTTTCCTTTGAGTAGATAGTCAGTAACAGGTATGGTAGTTCTATTTCTTGTTCTTTGAGAAATTTCCACACCATTTCCTGTAGAGGTTGGACTAGTGCAATTTCACCAACAGTGTATGAGTATTCCCTTTTTTCCACATCTCCACCAATTCTGATTGGTGTAAAATGAGTTTTCATTGGGGCTTTAACTTGCAGTTATCTGGTGATTAGTGATGTTGAGCATTTTTTCATATGTTTGTTGGCCACTTGTGTGTCTTCTTTTGAGAAATGTCTGTTCACATCCCTTGCTCATTTTTTGATGGGGTTGTTTGGTTTTTTCCATATTGGACTCTTTGAGTTTCTAATAAATTCTGGCTATTAGACCTTAGTCTAAGGCATATTTTTTTTTCTTTTTTTGAAAGTAGGATTTATTGAGAGGACAGAAAAGCTCCCACAGTGGGAGGGGACCCAAGGGGGTTTCCCTGAGGCATAATTTGCAAACATTTTCTCCTATTCTATGGGTTTTCTGTTCACTCTGTTGATTATTTCTTTTGCTGTATAGAAGATTTTTAGTTTAATTCAATTTCATTTGACTTTTTGAAAACTAAAAAAAGTGGCAATTCAAGATAAAGTTACAATAATTGAATGTTTTTCTATATGTCTATAAAAAATCATTTCAAAAATATACATGTTTTAAAGTACAGACACATTTTAAATGCATAATTGTGCAAATAAAAATAAAATATCTAAGAATAACTGAAAAGAAATAGCATGTTCTATATGAAAAATGTGACAAAATTTTATCAAGAGTTTTTTTTTAAAGGTTTAAATAAGGAGATATTTCATTCCAAAATATTAATGAAATTTTAACTAAAATCTCAGTCAGAATTTTCTGAACTTGAAAAAACTTCTAAATTAATCTATGATAATAAAGAAGAGAAAAAAGCTTATTTTAACAATGGGGACCATTAAAGAATAGTAATACCATCAAATACTAAAATAACTTATAAAGTTATAATAAGCTAGTGTGGTATTGAAATGAGAATTGTTAGAGCAATTGAAAACAATGAAGTTGTGGTAAATGAGAACTATTTCATCAACAGGAACAAAGGAAACTGCTTAATTCATAAAGAGTTTGTCAATTGTTTCTGAAAAAATGTCTAGATCAATTTATACTTTGCCCAGGAAATTTCAGGAGGATTCAACCATTTCAAAAATCAGATTTAAGAAGCTTGAGAAAATATCAATGAGTATTTCTCTAATAATATTAAAATGAAGAAAAACTTTCTAGAAAGTTTTTACTTTCTAGAAAGATAGTTACAATTGAAAATAACATAAAACATGTTTAATGTCTTTGAACATAAATTAGAAGAAATACATGAAAAATTAAAAAACAAACAAGAAACTGAGAAAAATATTTGGATAAATAATACAAGAAATAGACTAATGTTCTTGAAAAATAAGAAGTTCACAGTAAATTGATTAAAAAAAATTCAAGACCATAGTAAATGAACTAATAATACTAATAGATATTTCATAAAAGAATAAGTAGCTCTCGGTCTCTCTTTCTCTCTCTCTGTCGCTCTCTCCCTCTCTGCAGCTCTCTCCCCGCCTCTCTCCCACTTCCTCTCTCTCTCTTACTCTCTCTTTTTCTTTTTTCCCATTACAGATCCCCTCTGTAACAGCCACTTTAATAAATCTCTTGGTCCTGGAAAAAAAAAAAAAGAATAAGTAAAATTCTATAACAAATATTTGAAAAAACGTAGATATAAATGTAAATTATAAAGCATTTTTTCTGCTAATTTAATAATTATTTTAAAATTTAAAAAGTAGTATTTGTCAAGTACAATGAAATGAGTACCTTCACATACTACACAAAATTGAATCTCATCAAACCATGTTGTTCAAGGGTCAACTGTACATTAGGATCTCAACAATGTTGACTTTTTTTCTTAGACAAAAGACTGAAGGAAATACATGCCATAATGGCAATGGCAATTGCCTCTGAGTGGTAGAATATGGGTCAGTATTTGTATTCTTTGTATATATTTGTATTTGTATTCTTCTTTATGCTTTCAATAATATTTAAATTTTCTACAAAGAATATATATTGCTCCTGAAATCAGGAAGAAGAATACTTTTTTAGTGTAAGTTAACTGTATAAATAAATAAATAGAAAACCTCTGATCCAACAGAAAAATTCTACACAAAGGATATGATTAATAAAACTTGAGAACATTATGCTAAGTGAAATAAGTCAGTCACAAAAAATTAAAAAGTTAAGATTCCATTCATGAGACATCTAAAGTAGTCAAACTCACAGGAACAGAAAATAGCATGGTGGTGATTGCAGGGGCTTGGGGGTAGTGGACATGGGGAAATGGTGTTCAATGTGTATAGTGTTTCTGTTTGGCAAAGAAAGTTCTAGAGAGCTGTTGCACAATAATGTGAATATACTTAGCACTGCTGAAATGCACACTTTGAAATGGTTGGTTGGTAAATTTTATCTTATGTGTTTTTGTCACAAGAACAAATTTAAATAAATAAATAACATAAGGATTAGAGTCAACTAAAGCTCAGGAGGAGTCAACACTTTTCTTATTAAAAAAAGTTTATAGAGCACCTAGGTATAGAGGGAGCATACCTCAAAATAGTAAGTGCCATCTATGATAAACCTACAGCTAGTATATTGCTGAATGGACAAAAACTGGAAACATCTCCCCTGAAAACTGGAGCAAGACAAGGCTGCCCACTCTCAACCCTCTTGTTCAACATTGTGTTGGAAGTTCTAGCTAGAACAATTAGACAAGAGAAGGAAATCAGGGGTATCCAAACAGGAAAAGAGGAAGTTAAGTTATCCATTTTTGCTGACAATATGATCCTATACCTCGAAAATCCAAGATAATCTGTCAAAAACCTGCTTGCACTGATAAAGGACTTTGGCAAAGTCTCAAGGTACAAAATAAATGTACAAGAGACAGTTGCATTCTTATACACCAATAGCAAGCAGGCAGAAAACCAAGTAAAAAGCACAATCCCATTCACAATAGCCACACAAAAAATGAAATACCTCTGCATCTTCCTAACCAGAGAAGTGGAAGTCTTTTACAATGAGAACTACAAAACACTGCTCAAAGAAATCCAAGAAGACACAAACAAATGGAAAAATATTCCATGCTCATTGGATAGGAAGAATCAACATTGTTAAGTTGTCCATCCTACCAAAGACAATCTACAGATTCAATGCAATACCCATCAAATTACCAACATCATTCTTCTCAGACCTGGAAATGACAATACAGAAATTCATATGGAAACATAAATGATAACAAATAGTCAAAATAATCCTTAGCAAAACAAACAAAATAAAAAGTATCACTTCCAGACTTCAAACTTGACTATAAGGCTACAGTAATCAAAACAGCCTGGTATTGGTACACAAATGGGAATATTGACAAAGGGAACAGGACAGAGATTCTGGAAGCAAAACCTCAATTTCTCATCCAACTCATCTTTGACAAAGCCTCCACCAACAACCACTGGGGAGAGGAGAATCTATTCAGTAAATGGTGCCGGGAAAACTGACCAACCACATGCAAAAGATTGAAACATGACCCCTACCTATCATCGTATGCAAAAATCAACTCTAAATGCATCAAAGACCTAAACATAAAACCTCAAACTATAAGAATCTTAGAAAATACAGGAGACACCCTTACAGAAATCAGAGCAGGCAACCAATTCCTGATAAAAACCCAGGTGTCCATGCCAAAAGAAATGAGGTAGACAAATAGGACCTCATTAAACTGAAAAGCTTCTGCAAAGCAAAAGAAACCATCAAGAGAGCTGAAAGACAGGCCACAGAATGGGAAAATATATTTGCCCACTGTATATCTGACAAAGGTCTAACATCCAGGATCTACAAGGAACTCAAACATGCTGAAAGTTAAAAAAAAAAACAGCCCCATTAAAAAGTGGGCAAAAGACATGAATAGACACTTCTCAGAAGAAGATATACAGGTAGCCAACAGACACATGAAAAAGTTCTCAGCCTCACTCATCATCAGAGAAATGCAAATCAAACCACATTAAGATACCACCTAACCCCAGTAAGAATGGCCATCATTAATAAAACAAACAAAAACAGATGCTGGCGAAGATGCAGAGAAAAAGAAATGCTTCTACACTGCTGGTAGGAATGCAAACTAGTGCAACTCTTTGGAAGACAGTACAACAATTTCTGAAAGAACTAGAAATTGACCTTCCATATGACCCAATAATTCTCCTATTGGGAATATACTCAAAGGAACTCAAGTCATTCTACAAAAAAGATACCTGCACACACAAGTTTGTTGCAGCACTATTCACAAAAGCAAAAACATGGAACCAACCATACTGCCCATCGAAGTTGTACTGGATTAAAAAAATGTGGTACTTATACACAATGGAGTATAATGCAGTCATAAAGAAAGACAAACACGTGGACTTTGCAGCAACTTGGATGGATCTAGACTCAATCATACTCAGTGATCTACCACACAAACAAAGAACAGAGTACCATATGTTCTCACTCATAAGCAGACGTTGAACAATTATTATAATACTATAAAAAAGGGATTGGCAGTAGCAGGAAACTGCCAGGGGAGGGGGATGGGATTGGCAGTAGAGGGAAACTGCCAAGGGAGGGAGGGGCATACCTCATCAACAAGAGTACGTGTGTAATGAGCATTTGTATACCTAACCTAAATTATACCCCATATCTTTAAAATAAATAATTTTAAAAATTAGCTAGACGTAGAGGCTCACATCTGAAATCCCTGCACCTTGGGAGGCAGAGGCAAGAGGACTGCCTAAGCCCAGAGGTTCAAGACCAGCCTGGGCTACTTGGTGAGACCTTGTCTCTACAGTAAATCAAAAAACTAGCCAGGCATGGTGGCACATGTCTGTAGTTCCAGGTATTCAGGAGAATGAGTCAGAAAGATCATATGAGCCCAGCAGATCAAGGCTGTGGTAGCTGTGAGTGTGCCGCTGCACTCTAGCTTATATTATCTTTTTCATATTTTTATCAAAGGAATAAATCACATGATTACAATATCAAATAGAACAGAGGTGCTTATTATTGTTTCCTATTCTACTCCAGTCCACTCTTTGTTCATTTCATTATTGTAGAATTTATGTCTTTTCAATTCTCTTATTTTAATAAAATCTATAAGAAAGAAAATAATGTTCGGTCTGACGTTTTGAACCTGCAGTCCAGTTCTATCTTAAGTTGTGCTCACAATGTGGTATTCAAACAAGAAGATACTAGTAGATAGCCCATTCTCTTAAGAGAATGAATTTTAATGTCAGACCAGATTTTAAATTTTAATTCTTGCACTCTGATAGATATGTAATGTAAACCCCTAACCTAAATTTTCTTGTCTGTGGAAAAGAAATTATAATCCTCTGAGCTGATTGTAAAGAGCAAATGAGTGGATAGATGGGACCTGACATACAGTAGTAAATGTTGCCCATTATTATTTTTGTTCATGATTTTAGTATTAGAGTGTAGGAAGACAACTTCCTGAACACAAGGTCTGACAAGTTCACAAACTTGCCCCCATGTGCTTACGTTGGCAGCACTGTACAAACAACTTGGTAAGGTTTCATAACCTCAATATATCAGTGTCTCACAGCTGTGTTTGTTTTGATGTGTGGAAGTGTCTTGCTGGGTGGTGCTCATTATTGTGGTTACATGTTTTAGTGTGTCCTTGTGAGAATGTCGAATTTGAATTAGTGCAACAAACATTAAATTTCTTGTTAAACTTGCCAAGAGTGGAAGTGAAATTAGGGACATGTTAGTCCAAGTTTATAAAGATAATGAATGCCATGAAGAAAACAGCAGTGTACAAATGGATTAAATGTTTTTCTGAAGGGGGAGAAAGCATTACTGATGAAGAGAGGACAGAACAACCAATAACAAACAGAACTGATGAAAACTTTGCAACAATTCATCAAATTGTGCATCAAAATTGTCAACTGACTGTGAGAAGCACAGCAGACCATTGATAGAGAAGCATAGCAGACCATTGATAGAGAAGCATAACAGACCATTGATAGAGAAACAGTTAGAAAAATCTTAACTAAAAATCTTGACATGAGAAAGGTGTGTGCAAAAATGGTCCCAAAGGAGCTCTTGCATCAGGACAATGCACTGGCTCACACAACACTGCACTCTGTGTGAGGAAGTTTTTAGCCAGTAAACAAATAACTGTATTGAAATACCCTGCCTACTTGCCTGATCTGGCCCCCCAATGACTTTTTTATTTACCTGAAGATAAGGAAATATTGAAAGGAAGTTTTGGGTTTTTTATGACATTCAGGACCTCAAGGATAACATGATGACAGCTCTGATGGTCATTACAGAAAAAGAGTTCTAAAATTGCTTTGATAGGTGGACTAGGTGCAGGCATCAGGGCATAGCTGCCCCAAGAGAGTACTTCTAAGGTGACTGTAGTGATATTCAACAGTGATATATATAGCACTTTTTCTAGGATGAGTTCACAAATATTATTGTCAGTCCTCATGATTCTTATTTCTGGGTGCCACATGTTAAATAAAGTACTGACAGCTAGAAATAGCATCTAGGGTGTGAGTCAAAATCCTACTAAGAACCTGGGAATGTTTTGCCTACAAAGGAGAAGACTTGGTGCATGTAAGAACCACATTCAAATACTGGAAATGAGATCATTATAGAAGGTAGACCTAGAACCAGTGAGTGTAAATTATAGGGAGACAGATCATGGTTCTATGTCAGGTAAAACCAACTAACAACTGAATCATTCCAAATATGTGAGGCTAAAATGATCACATTTGGAAATGTTGAAGTAAGATGTATTAGTCAAAGTTCTCCAGATAAGCAGACTCACTAGGACATATACAGAGAGAGAGATTTATGTAAGTAATTGGTCCATGCAATTATGGAGGCTGGCAAGTCCCAAGATCTCTAGGGTGAATCAGCAAGCTGGGAACCCATGGGGGCTGATGGTGTGGGTCCAGTCCAAAGACCTGCTGCAGGCTTGAGACCCAGGAAGAGCTGATGTTTCAATTCAAGTCCAAAGGCAGGAAAATGCCAATGTCCCACTTCAAAGGAAGTCGGGCAAGAAGAATTCTCTTCTACTCCTGGGAGTTTCACCCTTTTTTATGCAGACCTTTGACTGATTAGATGAGGCCCACCCACATTGGGAGGGCAATCTGCTCTACTCGTCTACCAATTTAACTGTTAATCTTACCCAAACAAACAGCCTCACAAAAACACTCAAAATAATGTTTGACCAAATATCTGGGCACCCTATGGCCCAGTCAAGTTGACATATAAAATTTAACCATCACAGGACATTTCAAATGGGGCAAAAAAATTGAGCTGATAACCTGTATACTATACTTCTGCCAATGAGACTAAGAATAATAGTCCACCAACATATTCAGGATTATTTCCTTATCCCCAAATTGCCTCTGTTTCCAGAGAAATTAAAACTAGTAATTAGTTTTGGTGTATTTATATCTAAAATCATGATATCTGCAATGACTAAAAAACTAATGGAAGGGTACAGTCACAGAAAGCTCAAAAAGGTTGGTGAATGAATTGAAGTTAGCTTTTCTACATGTTGCTTTTCTAGATGCATACCTACTCTTATTAAAACAAGAACATAGCAACTATGAACTATTCACTCTATAACAGCATGGCTTTGAGCAAATCACTTATATCTTGAGACCTTCTTTTGCTTTACCTCTTTCAAAGTGTCATTTTCAAATAGCTAAAAACATGAGTATCATACAAATATAGAATGAACACATGTCAAAGATTTATTTAGCTCATTAATGAGGAAACCGACAGGATGGTAAAACTATATCAAGAGATTATAGAAGGACAACCCTCTCGGGTCCCCTCCCACTATGGGAGCTTTCCTGTCCTCTCAATAAATCCTGCTTTCTCAAAAAAAAAGAGAGAGAGAGAAATTATAGAAGAGACAGAAAGAAAGTTGCTGGAATAAGAGTGCTAAATTAGATATCAAAATGGAATAAGATATATAACTAGCTAGTGTCTTACAGAAAAATAAAACCTTCGAGGTTAACTTTTTTACCAGACCGAAATTATGTGTATGCCTACCAGACAAAATTCTTATTCTACCAGCTAAGTAAAATTTGCATCTTGATCAGTTTTCTACAAGTTGACATCTATCTTCCCAGAGTTGTAAAACTATCCCAATCAGTTGTAAATAGTAAGTCAAACAAAAGGCTTCCCCTAAGAAAATTAGATAACCCTGTAAGACATTGAAAGGACACGTCATCATCTTTTTGCCTGTCTTCAAGTTATAAAATTTTTTTTAACATCTGAATATAAGGAGCAATAATGTCTACCTACCTGTTTGTCATGAGGCTTAAACCGAAGTGCTTTTCTCTGAAAAACATTCAAATTTAAAATACTGGCATTATTGCCAGTGACTTTCTCATTGAATCAGCCTCTGCAAAACACCTTTGCCCACTCCCTGCCTTTTCTTCTCCCCTTTTTGTTTTCCCAAACTATCCATAAGTCAGCTATCCATAAATCAGCATTATCTTCCTCTTCCTTCTTCCTCACCACCTCATGTATGTCTTATAAGCCACCAAGCCTTGTCTGTGGATCGCCTAATATCTCCCACCTATTTTGTTTCTTCACTCTAACCTTCAAGCTTCTGCTTTAATGCCACATCTTCAGAGTCTCTTTTCTCATCTACAGAAGGCAGATGCTCCTCCCTTTTCCTGTTTGATCCCATGACACCCTGTACTTCCTCAGTCCCAGCAAATCATACGACATAGAATATTTCAATGTCCATACCCTTTATTCGCTGAAAGGATGCTTCTCTTACTGTCTTGTTCAGTCATTACATCTAGTGCTTGATACATGCTAGAAGCTCAATAAATATTTAATGAAACATATACATGGAAAGAAAATAAGACATACACCAAAATAAATAATGCATATATTTTTTAAAATAATAAAAGGCTATTATAAAGGGGAAAGGAGGGAGGGATGGAAAGGAAAGAGTGCTGATATCTAAAACTTGAGAGTTCCAAGGACTATTAGGAGTCACATTCGTTCTGCTGCTCATAGTACACATGGGGAATCCAAAGAGTTAAAACCATTACTTCCAAATCAAGTCAGTGATAAAGCTAGGACTCCAGCTTTGGTCCCATGACTCCTTGGTACAATACCAGTACTCATGAACATCTGCAGGAGAGAAGACAAGAACAATCTGAATGTCCCCCTTAATCTTAGCCGGGTGCTCAGTCCTTACTACCCCTTCGAGTTTCAAGGTAATGCATAAGAGCTAGAGGGACCATGTTCTGATTCATAGTTCCCTGGGCCTGTGTCCGTTCACCTTCCATCTGAGTAATGGTGCCTCCTATGAGACTGCGCTGTCATCCTCCCAGAAGTCCTTGAATACTCTCCACAGTCTTGGGAAATGGAGGGTTGGGGGTAGCTTTTCCACAGAAGATGCAGTGGCTAATTTCCTTCTCTCCTCCCCCACACACCCATTTGAAACTCATCCATCAGATCTCAGGAAAGTACAATACATGAAATAACAAGAATAAAAGCCTTTATATTAAATTCCTTGTGGGTGAACTTTGCAGATAAAGCAGAACAATCTGATCTTAGCAAGTTAAATGGTTTGCAAATCACAATGTGCTGCACCCTTCAGATGTATCCTTATGTAAAATAAATCACCTAGTATTATCATAACAGTATTTGGGGAAATTTGCAAGTGCAGTGGAGTGAGAGGGGTTTGCTTCAGAAAAAATCTGCATATATATTTACATCTGTATGAATTTATACCAGGGGTCTATGGCCATTTGGGAAGAGGCAACTAATTTTTCATTTACCTGAAGCCATAAGAGCTTGATAGGAATATGAGGACTAGGGAAAAGAGGCTAGAATATAAAGAAAGGGAAAGAAAGGATGAAGGATGCTGCCACTGGGTCCTTGATTACGTAGAACCAGAGACAAGGACAGCAGGAGAGGGCTTGTCACAGTTGAATCTATGCACTCCCTTTCTGCAAATCATCGTAAGTTTCATACAAAGAGAGTAGTGTTGGGGAAAGTTGTATGATGCTCTGGTTGATGGTGAACTGTTGATTACAGACCATTCATGTCAAACTGTATATAAATTTGTACACCTTATGTGGTTGCATGTGGGTAAATATATATGTGCATTTGTGTATACACTTAAAGATATGTACAGGTTGTACTTGCTAAACAAACAAGTGTTAGTAGGTCACCCACTTTTACATTATGCCTCAATACCGTCATATTTTTTCCTGTCACTAGTATGTATTTGAAAACAACTTGCTCAGATTAGAACTTACACGTGTTTAAGAAGCGAGCACAAAGTAAGTTATACAATGATTAAATCTATAACTTGCATCGGCATATGGGTGTTTATAAATGTGTGTGTGTGTGTGCACAAACACACAGCCTTCATTTACCTCTATTCACCAGATTTAGCCAAACTACTCTCAAATAAATGAAGGCTGCACTTACAGACAAAAAAAAGAAATTATCTGCTGAATAACAATCTCACTACTCCATCCAGGCCTAGGAAGATCATACTGCCAAACACACACAAAAAATTATATTAAAGTAATATTTAATAATGTAAAGTCAACTGAAACTAATTTGAGGGTTCTGAGAAGTTTTTTTGTTACATCATCACAATAATAGTATATATCATTTAGTAAATGTTTCCTTCTGTTCTGGGAACGGTGCTTTAAACAAAAAAATAGACCCATCACAACTCAGGTATAAACTTTACTAAAGAAAAGTTAGTTCTATCATCTTTATTTACAGAGACAATGTGCATATTGCAGACTTTGAAATACAATGATCACACATGAAAAATTCCCCCAATGGCCATGAAACAGAAGTTGATTTATCTTACTGATGCATGTAGCTGAAATGTACAGCACATTGCAATTTGCAAGTCATTTAATACACAAAGTTCCAATTGCTTTACTCTTATTACAAAGTTTAATCATACAGTGTGTATTTTTTAAAATTATTCATCAGGTTTTTATGCCATATTCTCTTACAGACAAGTGGGGAAAGCGAAGTTTCCTTTTAAAACATGAGCTAACAAGTTAGTTAATTGAGATGGCAATATTCTTTTCAGACAAAGCAGAATTCAAAATTAACAACATTCATTCTGTAAGACAAAAAGTTATTTCATAGGAATAAAAGATCCAATATATAATAAAGGTATAAAGTAAATACTTATGTGCCAAATAATACCTTGTATATCAAACAAAATACTTTTTATGAATAGAATCTTGAAACCCATTATATATATATATATATATATATATATATATATCTGTGTGTGTATGCATGTGTGTGAGAAGTCAACAGAGCACTGTTACTTTTAACAGACCATGTTGAAAAAATAACGATACTGAGTTTTGAGGAATCTAGGTAACAAAACTGATATAATAGATAAACATACAGAACTTAGTAACTGTACAGAATCATTTCTTATCCATAAGTTTCTGTGGAATATTTCCCAAGATCATAAATTACTAAAAAAAAAAAAATCTCAAGTTAAATATTTAGATCCCATTCTTTGAGTATTAGGCAATAAAAATGTTGTCTTTTTAAAAATAAATTTAAAATTTTGAAAATCTTGAATATTTTCCTAAATTATTAAGTCAAAGACAATATTGATAAATAAGTGTAGTCCTTTACAAAGAATCAGAGTGAGAGCATGTGGCAAGCACACCTGAGGATGACCGCCATGAGTCACGTCTTATCCTGCTCACCTTAAGTGCAGGCAGAATCATGACCTGCTTCTAACCAAGGGAATATGGCAAAGGAATGTCCTTCCCATGATTATACCATGTTATGCGGAAACAGTGAAAGGATTTTGTAGATGACATTAAGACCTCCAATCAGCTCACTGAATTAATTATAAGAAGGGATATTCTGGGTGGACCTAACCAAATCAGATGAGCCATTTAAAAGCAGCAAAAACCTAAAGATCATCAGTGAAAGGCATTTCAGTGAACTGTCACTGGACCAAAAAGTCATATTTTACTATAAATTGTAAACAGTTTTGAAGTCAACATTTTTGAGCACAGCTTAGAGAGATTTTTAGTTTAGGTAATGTACCAGTCAGGGTTTGATCAAGGAAGCAGAAGTGGTATGAAGTGGTTTGATCAAGGAAGCAGAAGGGTTTATTATAAGGGTTATGGATGACACAGACATGGGGAAAGGCAAAGAAGGAAAGATCCAGAAGGAAGTGAGAGGATCATAGAAAAGTCACTCATGGGGGACCACAGAGGGGAAATAACGGAGAGGTTTTGGAAGGCTGTAGGCCTGTGACTGGTGCTACGTCTGAAGTTGCGTGGGCCAGCAGGGTAGTCAGTCAGGAAGATGGCCGGACACAACAGGGGGGACATAAGGACAAATTGATACCTGGCTTTTCTCCCCACATCTAATCCCAGGAAGGAAGGTGGCCAGCAGAGAAGCACCATGGAATTGCACACACGCCTGGCCTGAGATTCAGAGAGGCTGAAGTTGCTGATCTAGCCCATGTCACCAAGAAAGTGAGCCAACAGGTGAGAAGGGAAAGCCTTCTGCACACAACTTCCCCGCAGATCAGCAACAGCCACCTGCCCTCCAAAGCCAGCAGCCGAGGCGGGTTCCAGCCTACCAGCCCTCACCACAGCATACCAGGACCAGTCCCAATCCAGAATCACAGAGAGAAGCAAAATCTGCAAAACAGAGTTTCCAAGTAAGTTACATGGACACAGCGCAAAATCTGCTGCATGAGTTCATGGTGATTTACTTTTTCCAGTTCCATTTATTTCTTTCCCATGATATGTTTCTGTTCTTTATGAAGCACATCAATGAGTTGCTATTGACAAAATGATAGATGACTCTCCTTACTGGCAATATGTCTTTGTATGCAAAGAAAGTCAGTGATTTTTATTTCCAACTCCCAAATCAGATAGAAAAAAAAATTGTTTTCAGTTAATAATTCTACCACATTTTGTCCAAAAAGTTGTTTCTCTAATTAAAAAAAAAATTAGCTGCGCATCATCTCACAACCTAGAAGACTTCACCAAGAGCAAATGTCCAGCGAAAAGGAAGTCAGTAGTTAAGTTCAGAACAATGAAGTCAATCTAAATCTTCATTTTTACCCTTGAAATTTAAGTCTACCTTCTTTTATAATGAAGTTAACTTCATTAGTGTAAAAGATGTTATTTCATTTTAAATGTTGAGATCCTTTAAATACAGGAAGACTCAAAAGTAGATGCCAGCTTCCTTTCTCAAGCACATTAAACCCTTATCGCTATTTGATTTTTCAAAATCCTAAGGCACAGATTATCCGGAGTGTAACACTCTGAGTCTCTCCTCTGGCCTGTAAAGTCAGCAGTTAATGGTGCTAAAGTTTAATCAATCCCATAAAATGTTACTCAGAAAGCGAAGCCTGAAGTGCATCTCCCACATTAAAAGTGCTTCCAATGCAGCGAGAACAGTGTTGTTGAAAGACAGAACTAACAGATACTTGGACATGGCTGGGGGAAGGAGATGGGGAGAGAGAAGGTAGATGGGAGAGAAAACCCCACACATCCCATTTCCCAGCATTTCCCAGGGAGATGTGCTTGCATAGAGGCATGCACTGGTGGAGTAATAAGGGCCTTTCGTGGTATTTTGAGCAGAAGGCTCCAAGAACTTCAGAGTGAAACCAGAAACGATGTTTCCTTCTAGGACAAACTAGAAATTCCCACACACAAAGTAGAAAGAGTTACCTGAGCTGAGCCCATTTGTGACTAACACAAGTGACTCTCTCAGAAATGTCAGCACCGGTCACGCCAATTTTTTTTATATATATAAATAAAGCTTTCAGGAGTCACTACTCATGCGAAGAACACAACCACTTTCCTTCTGAAATCACACACACACAACCACACACACACAATATGTGTGCATAGTATGTGTGTTTGTTTTAATAAATACATGCATCATGCATAAGAACTTAAAATGTATTAGATATTGAAAACGCAAGTATAGAAAGGTAAAATTAATCCAACTGCTACCATTTTTTAGGGGAAATACCGACAGTAAAATACAAAAGTACCTTGGTTTCCCATATCTCCAATCCTGCCTGTAAGAGATAACCCCTGTGAACAGTTGAATGTTTAAACTTTTACAAACAAGTGCACCCAGTTCATCTTCCTCTGCCCCTAGACAAAAATTCAAGTGGGCACCATAACTATTCTAGTCTCTTTTAGATAACAGTCAATCCTGTGGTCCCTGACAAAGGCTCAAATTGGCATTTAATAAGTCGAAGCACAATAGTCAAAGCTTGATTCTTAATGGGAAGTTCAAGTTCCTCTCTTGTGGATACATGGATGCTGCTCAGACTTACAGTAGATGGGACCCCTGTATTTAGTGATGCACGTGGAATTGATGTCTGCCATCTTTCAACACTTCACACTTCTATCCATCTTTCTAATTGTACTTTCTGCCCCCTCAAATGTTATTGTGTCAGCAAAAGGAAGAAAGATATTTCTTTTCCTTTCTTTGTTTTTGTTTGGTTTTTTGTTTTGTTTTTGCTTTTTTTCTCTATTTTTCGGTGTTTCCTTTCTAACTGAAGCTTTAACTAACTTCTTACTCACAGAAGAAGTCAATATCTGTGGTGGAAACTTCCTTGGTGACTTCCTGGTACACACGCTGCTCCTTTACTAAGTTGCTGGGGAAATAACCCACGATGCCCATTTCATCCTGGTTGTCACTGTAAACACTGCCAGCCCCAAATTCTCCAGTTTAATTTTCTTTTACCAGCTTTGAGTAAACATAGATCTGCTGCCCTTTTTTTAACATTAATGAATCTGCAGTCCGGGGCATTGCAATCTTCTTGGGCACTAGCCAGAGAAATGGTACAGACACACTTTTCATCTGCCCAGAGCTCCTTGGAAGAGAGTTGGTCCATAAATATTCCATGCACAGCACACATGGCTGCAAGGCCCGGGAGGAAAAGTAACATTTTTCTTGCCATCGTCCTTTTTTGCTGTCTTGGCTCAAGCTCTTTGATTGGAAGTCGAAAGGTATTTCTTAATTGCTTACTGTCACAAGCTGGCTTTGGGTTTCTGGTCCTTCAGGAACCCAAAGCTGATTCACATTGGAACATTCCTTAGGTCCCCTTCCACCTGTATTGTCGTGGCTTTCTTCACCTGAAGGTCCTTTAATGTTGGCAAACTCATCTCTCTTCCTGCTGGTCAGTGGCTTCCTTCCCACCCTAGAAATTCAGTTGTTCCTGCAGCTTCTCTCTGCTGTGGGCTGACTGTTTCTCCAGGGGCTGCTCTTGTGCAGAGTCTAAGAAAAGTCTCCCACCTGTCCTCCCTCGTCCCTCCCTCCGTCTCTCCCTCTGTATCTCTCTCTCTCTGTCTCCCTCACTCTGTGTGTGTGTGTGTGTGTGTGTGTGTGTGTGTGTGTGTGTGTGTGTGTCTATCTCACCCACGCATGGTCCACATTCCTTTCATGGGAAACATACACGGATCTTGTGCCCAACAACCCTAGAAGCGTGGGCCGCCAAGCCATTTTCTTTGGCTGTGCCATCTCTCACCCTCTCCATTTCTCAGCTGTAAGTCAGAAAACACCAGTCTACCATTTCCCCCGATTGCAGGACACAGTTACCATGCTTTTCCAAGTGGCCCCATTGAAACCCCTTTCACCAGGCTCCAGGTAAGCGGCGGGTACCCTACAGCCCTTCTTCTGGGGGGGAAGGAAGTGGAAATCACAGATGACAACAGTTCTCCCCACATGTCCTCTTCATAAATTTACCTTCGACCTCCTAAATATTTTATTTCCTCAAGGTATGAGGGGTTTAAGAATCATCCATCTGATTTTCAGCTTATTTTTATAAGCAGTATGGGGTAATCTGTCTCACCAGTATCTTTAATATCTAATATCTATCAACTTAGAGTCTTGACTGAAACACTTATTTTAACATCATCTTATACATATACATGGACGTGTATGTGAATACATGAATGTGTGTATATATCATACATATAGATAAGATTATTTGTTAAATTTATATCCCTGTTTTACAGAATGTTTAAGAAATAGGCATTCTGGCTAATCTGAATATTTTCTTCATTTTAATCACCATTGTTCAAATAAAAGATGTTATAATTATTTGAACTATTTTATTCAAATAAGGTGACTTCTCAGCTGTGCTTTTGATTGTCTATTTCTTTTTCAACTCAAAGTCAGTTGAGAAAATGCAGTTAATTCAGAGCAGAAATCAATCAGATTCAAGTCAATGCAGATTTTGCTTTAAGGGATACCCCCTCTTTTTAAAATTCTTCCTCCCTCCTTTTTCTGGAGATTTCAAATGCTCTTCTTTGTTATGAAAATGCAGCAACAAACTAAGGTTTAGGAACTGATTCACTCTGAAGACAGAGCCTCATCAACATTTGGGTTTCCTGAAATGCTGATACAAGAGAGAAAAAAATATATTCCCCCCCCCTCATGAAAACCTTATCTGTTGCTCTGTTTTCATCGTGAAAAATGCATATAGTTCTTTGTAAATAAATAAATACATTATGAGCCTTCCACCTTCTTCCAGCATGTGTGTTCCTTGTTCTTAATGCGGAAAAACTAGCAACTGCCCTCCAATAACCCCAGGAACAGAAGGGATAGCGAGTCGCTACATAATATTCAGCTCAAGAATGTTTTAAGGCATCCTAAAGGAAACATTCTCCCACAGAGTCTGTTTCGTTATGTGTTCAATAACCATATGTTCATTTCTATGTGGATAATGTGCAGCATAATAGATACCTGCAATGATTCGAGGAGAAGGCAATTATTGACTCAAGGGGGTTTTACTGATTGTGCTCTGAATGGCTCAAACATGACCAGAACTCCAATCGGGCATTATTAAAAGTTTGCTTTGATTCTTGTGTATTTGTTCTTTTGCGCATAACAGGCTTCTAAAAAACACATACCACCTCCCGTGTTCAGTGGGATGCTGTGATTAGTTATGCTCCAAAACCACAATGTCATTTTACGTTTTGGAAAAAAAAAAAAAAAAAAGACCTTACTAAATTTGCTCCCAGTTGAATACTTTTCACACATGAAATCATAATTTTAATTCCAAATAAATCCTCAGAGACATGTACAGGGCAGTAAATATGAATCTACTGAATGGATAAATGAAAAAAATTAACAAAAAAGTCTTACAATGCAGAGGAATAAAGGGACCCTGAAAAGTAAAATGGGAAAATATATTCTTGGACGATTCTTTTGCCCCAGAGAGGGGGAAAAAGGCAATCAACAATAAAAATCTCATCAATTGTTACTGAAAATTCTAGTTTATTTGGTTCTCACAAAAACGTATGTAGTGGATGGGGTAAGGGATCATTAATCACAAATAAAGTTACTAAGGTTTAGAGAGCTTACCTTTCCCCAAGGTCATATAATTACTAAGACTCATTCAATGTATATTTATGTGCCAGGCGCCTAGAATTAGAATAATGTGATATAATAGAGAATGACTAGATAATTACTACATATTGAGTGATCAGGGAAGGCCTTTCTAGAGTGGTGACATTTAAGCCCAGATCTCACATAGAAAGTCAGCCAAACAAAATCAATAGAAAGAGCACACCAAGCAGAGGCCTCCAATGCAGAGGCCCTAAGATATGACAGACTTGGGTGAGTTCAAGATCCAAAAGAAAATTAACAAGCGGGAGAGATTCAGTAAGGAGTTCTGTGGTCACCATCTGCAAGATGTCCCCCAGTGATCCCTGTCTTGGGCTGTCAGTCTGTCATTTCAACAGAATACAGCAGAAATAATCATGTAGCACTCCTGAAATTAGGTTCTTACTGACTTTAGCTTCCATCCTGAGATCTTTCTCTCTCTGTCTTGGATCACTCACCCTGGAGGAAGCCCTCAACTCGTAAGTTCAGTAGGCAGCATTCATGATACAGAGACCTGTTAATTCTGTTCATATTGTCATAGCCCTTAGAGAAGGGCATAGCAAGGGCACAAGCGCTGCTCCTGTACATTTCTAAACAATGTTCCTGAGAGCTAATAAAAGGTGAGCTTCCCCTTATCTCCTATGCACTCCCAGTAAATAGCTTCAGGGGATCCTTGACTTCCCTGTAGAATACACCCAATCAACTGAAAGTTGCACACTGTGTAAGGAAACCCAGAAGCAGCTCCAGTTGGACCCAATATGACTGCAGTCCTAGCCAACATTGCGACTGCAAGCTCATGCAAGACCCTAAATCACAACTGCCAATCAACTGAAAGCTGTACACTGTGTAAGGAAACCCAGAAGCAGCTCCAGTTGGGCCCAGTATGACTGCAGTCCTCGCCAACATTGCGACTGTAAGCTCATGCAAGACCCTAAATCACAACTACCTAGCTACGCTGTTTCTCAATTCCTGACCCATAGAAACTGTGAGATAATAAATGTTTGTTATTTTAAGCTGCTGATTTAGGGTAATTTGTTATGCAACAACAGATAACTCATACAAGTTCTAAATCAATGTTCTTTTCACTAGCCTGTGTCATTAAAAGAATCTTATTAGAAATGTGTTTGTACTATAAGTCATTGACCCTTCATTTAACTATCCTAAGACTAGGTTTTCATTGTATTGACTCACTTGCTGGCTCTAACCAAACATTTTCAGGGCCTGGAACAAGATTGTAAATAAAAATTCACATACTACTTGTCTAAATATTCAAAAAATCTAAATCAAGCTAGGTATCTATTAAATAAAAATGTGCTCTAGCCTTCTACAGAATCCTTTTGCCATATCAAACATATCCTTATAAGCTCCTAGAAAATCAGGTTTCCAAATTTAAAATTCTGAGACTTCTAGGATATTAGCATATGATTGTGGTAAACCCCAGCTCCCAATCCTCGGAACAAAATAAAATGTTCAGGGGAGGAAATTGGGTATCTGTGACAGAGATTACTCAGTTGTTGGTTTTGAGTCTTTGGCCTAGAAACCATTACCTTTTTTCATATATAGAAAAAAGGCTAACTTTTCAAATGTTCTAACTGTTTATAGTACGTATATTCTGGATAAATGTGTAAAACTGATCACTATTCAAATTATTTTCCAATTCATATTTACATAAAGCCACACATGGGCATTTTGCCATATTAGCCTAAGGCAAAATGAGAGTATTTATTTAAATGAGTTTCTTGAAAACAACAAGAGTATCTATCATTTTGGCCTTATTCACAGAAAAGGCAAATTTTCTTGAGAGGAAATGCCATTCACTTGTCTTTGTAATTTGAGTTGCTGAAGGATACAATTCTCCCTCCCATTAAATCTCACTGGGAAGTAAAACTAATTCACAGAAAATGTACCAACTCACTATGAAGTTTCAGGGAGTGTTTGTATATTGTCAAGAAACTTAATTCATGAACTTGGTCTATCCTTCTGGACAATATAACTATATAATCTCAAATAATTCCCTGAAAACCAGCTCACAGAACCCTCAATTATTGACACATTTCCAAATACTAATCTTTTAAGACAAATAAGGAAAAATAATCATAGGAATATAAAATATTAAAAAATTCACTATAAAAATAATTTTCTTTACACTTCTAATAGTTTCTTACACAGCATAGCTCTCCCAATGCACCATGTTTTGAAAGATTTTGTGTTCCAAGTTGTAATTATTAAATATTACTTATTAGGTAATGATTATCACTGTCCTTCCAAGGTTCTGATTTACCATGTAACAAAATTATGGTCAAAAGCAAAGAATCCAAAATTCTAGTTAGTCTGGACAACTCCATTGAGGGTTAATATATAATTTCTGTTTCATTTTTTATAATAGGTAAAAATAATTTACTGATACCCATTATTATATTGTGAACCCATTAAAGTTCAAAATCTTAGTCTAGAAAACAGTGTTCTAAGATTATTATAAATTAAATTTACTTTTCCAACTTATAGCCATAATTATATATTGAAGAATATATATTGAAAAATTATACATTGAAAATTTTCAGGATGAAGAATATAATATAATATCTAAATCACCAAAGGTTAAAATTGTTAGCCACAAAAAGTATTATTTGAAAAGCTTCCTGATAGGCAAGGAATATAAAGATATTCCTTTATATTCACAGTGAGTTGTGAGCTGTTTAGACATTCAACTCATCAGCAAGTAAATAATGAGAACCATTTGTGCAGCAGGCTTAGTTAAGTACTTGGAAATTAAAGACAAATCCCTGCCCTCACAGTACTCACTAACCAGGCAAGGGGAAAAACTTGTAAATAAATAACTGTTACAATAGGTTGATTGAAAAGAACACAGGCATGGGAGAGGAAGTAATCAGTAAGACCTGTAGTTTCAGGAAGTTCTTTATATAAGGAGGTGGCATAAACTGAGCCCAGAAAAATGAGAAAGCAGTAGGGACATATGGACTTGGAATAGGATGCTCCTGGTAGTAGGAAAATGACTAGTGAATAAGTTACTGTAACTGCTGGCACATGGGGAACTGTAAACAAAATGTCAGCTAGGCCTAGAGATTAGAACAACAGAGGGTACAGCAAGAGATAGGAACAGATATTAGGACAACAGAGGGTGTAGCAAGACACAGGAAAAGGGAAATTTACCAAGTAAGGCATATACAATTTTAAAAATTGATACATTGTTGGACACAGTGACTCATGCCTGTAATTCCAGCACTTAGGGAGGCAGAGTCAAGACAATTGCCAGGGCCAGGGGTTTGAGACCAGCCTGGGCAACTTGGCGAGACCTTGCATCTACAACAAATCAAAAAATTGGCTCAGCCTGTAATCCCGCGCCTTTGGGAGGCTGAGGTGAGTGGATTGCCTGAGCCCGCGGGTTCGAGACCCACCTGGGCAGCGAGACCTCACCTCTACAATAAATCAAAAAATCAGCCGGGTGTGGTAGCGCATGCCTGTAACTCCGGCTACTTGGAAGGCTGAGGCGGAAGGATGGCCAGAGCCCAGCAGGTCGAGGCTGCGGTGGCCGGGAGAGGCCACTGCACTCCAGTCTGGGCAACAGAGTGAGAATCCAACTCAAAAAAAAAAAAACAACACCAAAAAAAAAAAAAATTAACCAGGTGTGGTGGCGCACACCTATATTTACAGCTGCTTGGAAGGCTGAGGTGGAAGGATCACCTGAGTTCAGCAGGTAGAGGCTGCAGTGACCATTAGTGTGCCACTGCACTTCAGCCTGGGTGAAAGAGTGAGACTCCAACTCAAATAAATAGATAGATAGAGAGAGAGAGAGAGAGATAAAAATAAAAAATTGATATAAGGTAGAATACTATTAATGGATTGTCTGTGTAGAAAATTCCAAGGAATGTACCAAAAAAAAAAGCTAAAAATTCTTGCAACTAAAGAGTTGATGACCACAAAGTAGTAGCATACAAGGCCAACAAACAAAAATTAACCATGATTCTATATATTAGAAATTTTCAATTGAGAAATAAAGTTAAAATCAATACTATTTACAGTAAATGCACAAAATTAAATCTAATAAAAAGCCGGGTTCAGTGGCTCAGCCTGTAATCCCGCGCCTTGGGAGGCTGAGGTGAGTGAATTACCTGAGCCCGCGGGTTTGAGACCCACCTGGGCAACTTGTTGAGACCTCATCTCTACAATAAATAAAAAATCAGCCGGGCATGGTAGTGCGCGCCTGTAATTCCGGCTGCTCGCAAGGCTGAGGCGGAAGGATTGCCGGAGCCCAGCAGGTCGAGGCTGCAGTGGCCAGGAGCGGCCACTGCACTCCAGTCTAGGTGACAGAGTGAGACTCCAACTCAAAAAAAAAAAAAATCTAATAAAACATGTAAAGAATCTGAGCCCTGACAGGCAGAGAACCAAATAAAAAACACAATCCCATTCACAATAGCCACAAAAAAGTGAAACACCTTGGTATCTTCCTAACCAGAGAAGTGAAAGACTTTTACAATGAAAACTACAAAACACTATTCAAAGAAATCAAAGTTGACGCAGACAACTGGAAGAACATTCCAAGCTCATGGAAGAATCAATATTGTTAAGATGTCCATCCTACCCAAGGCAATTGACAGATTCAACGCAATACCCATCAACTACCAACATCATTCTTCTCAGATATGGAAACAACAATACAGAAATTTATATGAAAACAAACAAGAGCACAAATAGCCAGAATAATTCTTAGCAAAAGAAACAAAGCAGGAGGTATCACACTCCCAGACTTTGAACTTTACTGTAAGGCTACAATAATCAAAACAGCCTATACTGGCACAAGAATAGACATATAGTCCACTAGAACAGGATAGAGATTCCGGAAGGAAAAACTCAATCTCTCAACCAGCTCATCTTTGACAAAGCCATCAACAACAACTACTAGGGAGAACTTATTCAGCAAAAGGTACTGAAAAAACTGGCTGACCGCATGCAGAAGATTGAAACAGGACCCCTACCTATCACCGTATACAAAAATCAACTCCAAATAGATCAAAGACCTAAACATAAAACCTCAAACTATAAGAATCTTCGTAAATGCAGCAGACACCCTCATGCATATTAGAATAGGCAACCAATTCCTGATCATAACCCCAAAAGCATATGCCAAAAAAGGTAAGATAGACAAGAGTGACCTCACCAAACTGCACAGCAAAAGAAACCATCAAGAGAGTGGGAAGACAACCCACAGGATGGAAAAAAAATATTTGCTAAAGGCCCAACATCCAGGATCTACAAGGAACTCAAGCCAAAAGAAAAAAAAATCCAATAAAAAAGTAGGTAAAAGACATGAATAAACAATGCTCAAAAGAAGACAGATGAACAGCCAACAGACACGTGAAAAAATGCTCAGCCTCACTAATCATCAGAGAAATGCAAATCAAAACCACATTGAGATACCACCTAACTCCAGTAAGAATGGCTATCATTAATAAAACGAAAACAGATGCTAGTGAGGATTCATAGAAAAGGGAACACTTTTCCACTGTTAGTGAGAGTACAAACTAGTCCAGTCTCTATGGAAAACAGTATGATGATTTTTAAAAGAACTAGAAATTGACCCAGCAATCCCCCTTCTAGAATTATGCCCAGAAGAACTCAAGTCATTATATTAAAAAAGATACATGCACACGCATGTTTACTGCATTCCTATTCACAATAGCAAAAGCATGAAACCAACCCTGCTGCCCATGGAAAGTGGACCGGATAAAGAAAATGTGGTACATATACACAATGGAATATCACACAGCCATAAAGAAGGACAAAATTATGGAATTCAAAGCAACTTGGATGAATTTAGAATCCATCATACACAGTGATCTACCACAGATACAAAGAATGGTACCACATGTTCTCAATTATAAGTGAGTCCTATACATTTATTACAATACTATAAGAGAGGGCTCAGCAATAGCAGGATACTGCCAGGGGAAGGAGGGAGAGGGAGGTATGCAAAATTACAGGGGAAGTGAGGACCAGTTGGAGGCCCAAATTTCAGCTGCACATAAACTACTTATGTACCTAATCCTGACTTGTACCCCATGTCTTTACAATAAACATACATACATAATACAAAATTTATAAAAGGAGCTGAGCTTTGGACTTTAAACAAAAGGAGTAAATGACTTATGAGACAAATAAGGTGAAATTTTCATCAGACATTTCAACATCGAACTTTATTCTAAGCAGCAGTGGAGTTACATACTTAAGATACTTCTATTAGTCAGAGTTCTTTAGAAAAACAGAACCTATAAGCTATGTATACATAAAGAGAGATTTGTTTTAAGGAAAAGGCTAATGTGATTATGAAGGCTGGCGAGTGAAAAATCTGCAGTGTGGTGTCGGCAGGCTGGAGACCTAGGAAAGAACCAATGTTATAATTCAAGTTTAAAGAATATCTGCTGCAGAATTCACACTTCCTCCAGAGAGATCAGCTGATTGTTCTACTCAGGATTTCAACTGGTTGGGTAAAGCTTACCAAACATTATGGAGAACAATCTGCTATACTTTAAGTCCATCAATTTAAATATTAATCTTTTCCCAAACAACCTCACACAAACATCCAGAATAATATTTGGCCACATATTTAGGTATCATGGCCCAGCCAAATTGGCATACAAAAATGAACTATCAAAATACTTAAGGAAAGCAAATGTGAACTAAGAATTTTATATCCAGCAATACTGATTTTCAAGAACAAAAAACACAGACAAAAGGTAAACATCAAGAGCTAAGCGTACAGTATGCTCATTAGTTCTTTCTGAGGATTCTACTAGATTATGAGATTCATAAAAACAAAATAACTATAAAAACATTAACAAAAGAATTGATAAAATTTAGCATCAATGGCCTCTAATCACAAAAAGGAAAACAACCTGACTTTATATGCCATCCAATGAAGGAACTCCATACCACCTATAGCATTACCAAAGGGATTAGACTTGAGTGTTATCAAGCCTCTGGATTCAAATGGCCATTTGCAAAAAATATAGAGGGCAGAGGAAAATTGAACTGCCCCTTGTGGATGCAATTAGCAGACACTAGATAATGAGAAATGCTAGAGGTCACAGGACTCATGTTCTTCAACAGAAAAATTTTCAGATGAAAAAGAGATTAAAAAAATAATCTTCAAATGAAAAGCAATTTAATTTTATAGAAAAAATGTTAAATGCCAGATAAAACTGTGATATTCAAGGAAAGACGTTTGATAATAAAACTATAAAGAAACGCAGGGAAAATTACACTAAAAATTAGGAAAGTGATGACTTCTGAGGGTATAAAGGCAGTGATAATAGAGTGCTTCTAGGCAGAACCACAGTATGATTTTTGTCGACCTAAGGTACTTTTGCCTTTGGTGGCACATAACTCCACAGTAAACTTTTAAAAATATGTTTTATGATTGTGTTGATATAAAGATGAATATATATTAATATGAATATATTAATGTGGGGTGGGGAAAAAATAATGTTTTATATTCAAACTTTTTTTCTAAAAAGAAATTAAGGCATTTTCATGGGTCATTGAAACAAACCAAAACATTTTAAAATATTTTTGTGCCCCCAAAAGTATTGTGGACCCTAGGCTCTTTGCCTACTTGGTCTAATGAATATGTCAGCCCTGCTTCTGAAGTGGCTGACAAAATTTCATTTCTTGATGTATGTATAAGGGGTATTTGCCTTACTCGTGATACTGTTTTAAAAGTGTGTGTGTGTGTGTGTGTGTGTGTGTAGCATAGACTAACACTGATGGACTTCCACTTCTGGTAATAGCAGATGAGATAATTTAAAACAAACATGCTTCTACTTGAAAGTATTGGAGAACTGAAAAATGGATAGTAAGAATTACTGGGCCAGGATTACGAAGGGTAAGAGATCCAAGGAAATGATCCATACATGTTGGTATGTTTTTATCCTGGGGACATTTACTCACTCTGAAAGGTGAAGTTGAGAGGATTAAAGATTGAGCAATTGTTTAAACAGTCTCTCAGGGCTGAGGGACCGACAGAGCCCAGGATGTGCTATGGGGGAGAAGAGCCTTGGTAAATCCGTCTTGTTTGGGATTGTGATCCTGAAGACCTGACCCCTTGGAGAAGAGATAATTCAGAAGAAGGATCATAAAAAAGACTGTAATGTAGATTTGAATTATTGAGATAATTTCTGGTGCTGGGTCAAAACAAATATATAGCCTCTACATAGGAAGATTTCATCATTCTAAATCTCAAGATTATTTCAACAATTTTACAAATCCAATTTTCTGCACCCAATCAAAAGTAACCAGGCAAAATTATGAGACACAGCAGCAGCAACATAAACAGAAAAAATAATAGACAGTAGAAAGAAACCTACAGGGCTCCAGATATAGTAGTCATCACACAGCCATTGTAACTATGCAAACTATATTCAAGAAGATAAAATAAATTATGTAGAATTTGGTCAAAGAACTGGAAACTATAAAGTAGAACTAAATGAAAATTCTAAAATTGAAAAAAATTATAACCAAAAGTAACATCTTAGTAGATGGATTTAAACAGCAGGGTATGTTACATTTTTCAAAAAGAATTAATGAACTGAAAGGGATATCAGAAAAAAAATAAATAAACCATGGAGATAGGAAATGATTTTAAAATGTGGTAGAATCTGGGCTCGGTGGCTCAGCCTGTAATCCCGCACCTGGATTGCCTGAGCCCGTGGGTTCGAGACCCGCCTGGGCAGAGAGACCTCATCTCTACAATAAATCAAAAAATCAGCCGGGTGTGATAGCACATGCCTGTAATTCCAGCTCTTGGAAGGCTGAGGCGGAAGGATCGCCAGAGCCCAGCAGGTGGAGACTGCGGTGGCCGAGAGCAGCCACTGCACTCCAGTCTGGGCAACAGAGTGAGACTCCAACTCAAAATAAATAAATAAATAAATAACAAAATGTGGTAGAGAGGATAATAGATACAGAGAATACTTTGAAAAGCTTTCATATGCATTGAGTCACAGAAAGAAAAGAGAATGCGAGAAAGCAATATTCAGAGAATATATGACAGACTGTTCAACTTTGATGAAAAACAACAAGCCACAGGTACGAGGTTTGTGAAGCCCAAATAAGACAAGTAAAAAGGAATTCTTCTTTATGAAACTACAAAATGAAGACAAGGAGAACGACCTTAAAATTAGCCACAGATAAAAAGAAAATTACAGAGCCATAATTAGACCAACAGATGACCTCTCAGAAGAAATAATGGGAGCTAGAAAGTAATAGAATGGTATTTTCAGACTTGTGAAAGTTTCATTTAGGATGGCAGAAAGTTGAAAAGGTCTTTTGTGGGGGAAGGGAAAAGGTAGTTTATGTTGCTATATATTGATTCTCAACGCTGGTACCTTTTTTATGGATTCAAAAACACATATGCATTCAAATAATCATCCTTCTTTGACTAACTTCTTTGGGTTGGAATTATAATTTTACTTGTCAATGACCTACATGGCAACCTATACCAAAAATCATGCAGGGTATTGTATGTTTTCCCAATTTAAGTACTGAAAGTATTTATATGCCACACTTGGTCTTTTCATGGTTCATTTTCATGGATTGTACCATGTTGTACTGGCTTATACTCAACATTCTTTGTGTCAGAGATTGCAACCTTGGAAATGCCTGAATAAGAAATGGGGGTGCAAGAAGAAAAAGTTGAGAGAGATTATAATGTACCAAGATGTACATGAAGCAAACAAAAGAGACGGTTATTTGTTGTGTCACTAGAGTGCTTCTCAGACAATACATCTTTACATCGGAAATACTTTAAAAGCCTACTAACATAAAATAAGACCTTAAGATGACCAAGTTATGAGGGAAGTGAAATGACCCTCTCTGCAGAGGGCTATAGGCAGCTTTGAGAGGGCTATAGATAAGAGAGAAGAGTAAAGAAGAAAGAGAAAGAGATTGGAAAAGCAGACTGGCAGATGGCTAGAAACTACATAGGAAGTCGATTAACCAGGATCGTTAAAGGACTTTAAAGAACAATATATTTATTTTATGCTGTTATGCCTCTAGCTATAAAGCCCCTCCATCACTCTAAACTCTCTACTAAATTCTACTATAAACAGAAATCTCCTGTGAGAATTATTTGGAAAGAAAGCTGGGGAAAGCAGTCAAACTCCATGTCTGTAATTGATTTTTTAAGATGTTTAAGCTATACAATATAGACCATTCATGAAATTGATAGTTGAAAGAGAACAATAACTTTCACTGAAAAATGAGTATGGAAATATAGATTTACAGGAATTTGCTAAAATTGTGACTAAGTGCTGAAATTCTCACAGAATACTGGGAAGTTTATATTTTATTTAAATCTCATACACAAGGTGACTTCAGTTGATATCTGAATCACACATCTTTTTTAAAATTTATTTACATCCTTCCTACCACCAAAAGCACTGGAAAAGATATTTGAGAAACACAGGATAATTGAAGCTGGCAAAGCTATCCTACTGATAGAAATTATCAAAATGGAGTATGATCGTGAAGCAAATCAATGTCTAGAAAATGTTAATAAACATCTTCCAACCGCTGACATTACTTCCTTGCTTTAGCTTTGACTTTAATTCCTAATTTCATGTTTAGCACATAGTTGGTGCCCAAGAAACTGTTGTTGAACTAAATCTATGGTTGAAGAATTTGTTCTTATAAAGGTCTTTTCCTTGATACAGAATATTGCTACATATGAGTTTTCTTTTATATATATATATTATTTTAAAGATGTGGGGTACAATTCAGGATTAGACAAGTAGATATCATACAAGTAAAGTTTGGGTCTCCCTTTGATCCTCACCTCACCTGATTTGAGATCAGGTACCCTTATTGATGTTGTGTCCCCACCCCCACTCAGGTAGTACCCCATGACTGCCAACCGTTTCTTATAGTATTATAGTAAATGCTCAGGGTCGACTTATGAGTGAGAATATATGGAATTCTGTTCATTGTTTCTGTGATAGATGACTGAGTATGATGGACTCTAAATCAACCAATTTGCTGTGAGGTTCAGATGTTTGTCCATCTTTCTGGCTGTGTAATATTCCATCATGTATATGTACCACATTATTTTTATCCAGTCCAGTTTTGATGGGCAGCATAATTGGTTCCATGTTTTTTCTATTGTGAATAATGCTGCAATAAGCATGCATGTGCAGGTATCTTTTCTGTAGAATGATTTGAGTTCCTCTAGGTATATTCCCAGTGAGGGAATTGCTGGATCATATGGAAGGCCAATTTCTAGTTCTTTTAGAAATCGCTGCACTGTTTTCCATAGAGGATGAACTAGCTTACATTCCCACTAGCAGTGTAGAAGCATTCCCTTTTTCTGCATCCTCATCAGCATCTGTTGTTGTTTGTTTTATTATTGACAGCCATTCTTACTGGGATTAGGTGGTATCTCAATGTGGTTTTGATACCTCAAAATAGTAAGCACCATCTACAGTAAACCCCCAGCCAGCATATAGCTAAATGGACAGAAACTGGAAGCATTTCCCCTAAAAATCGGAACAAGACAAGGCTGCTCACTCTCACCCTTCCTGTTCAACATTATGTTGGAAGTCCTAGCTAGAGCAATTAGACAAGAGAAGGTATCCAAATAGGAAAAGAGGAAGTTGCGTTATCCCTCTTTGCTGATGATATGATCCTATACCTCTAAAATTCAAGAGGATCTGTCAAAAACCTCCTTTCACTGATAAAGGACTTGGCAACGTCTCATGTACAAAATAAATGTGCAAAAGACAAATGCACTCATACAACAAAAAAATAGGCAGAAAATCAAATAAAAAGCACAATCCCATTCACAATAGCCATAGCAAAAATATGAAATATCTCGGCATCTTCCTAACCAGAGAAATGAAAGACCACTACAATGAAAACTACAAAACACAGCTCAAAGAAATCCAAGACACAAACAAATGGAAAAACATTCCATGCTCTTGGATAGGAAGAATCAGCACTGTTAAAATGTTCATCCTACCAAAGGTAATCTACAGATTCAATGCAATACCCTTTAGATTAGCAGCATCATTCTTCTCAGACCTGTAAATGACAATACAGAAATTCATGTGGAAGCATAAATGACCACAATTAGCCAAAACAATCCTTAGCAAAAGAAACAAAGCAGGAAGTATCACACTTCCAGACTTTAAACTTTACTATAAGGTTACAACAATCAAAACAGCCTGGTATTGGTACAAGAGCAGGAATATGGGCCAAGGGAATGGAACAGATATTCTGGGAGCAAAACTTCAATTTCTCAACAAACTCATCTTTGACAAAGACTCCACCAACAACCACTGGAGAGAGGAGAACCTATTCAGTAAATGGTGCCGGGAAAACTGGCTGATCACATATAGAAGATTGAAACAGGACCCCTACTTTTCACCATACACAAAAATCGACTCTTAAATAGATCAAAGCCTAAACGTAAAACCTCAAACTATAAGAATCTTAGAAAATATAGGAGATACCCTTACAGAAATCAGAGTGGGCAACCAATTCCTGATCAAGACCCCAGGTGTCCATGCCATAAGAAATGAGATAGACAAATAGGACCTCATTAAACCAAAAAGCTTCTGCAAAGCAAAAGAAACCATCCAGAGAGCTGGAAGATAGACAGAATGGGAAAAAATATTTGCCAACTGTATGTCTGACAAAGGCAGGATCTACAAGAAACTCAAAAGTGCTAAAAGGAAAAAAACAACCCCATTAAAAAGTGGGCAAAAGACATGAATAGACACTTCTCAAAAGAAGACATACAAGCAGCCAACAGACACAAGAAAAAGTGCTCAACCTCACTAATACATTCGAGTTTTTATTAGACAGTTGGTATTCATGCAAGCAAGTACAACTAGAGACTTTCAAACTTACTAGAGCATAAAAATACCGTTTTAGAAATTGCTTATTCCTGGAATAATATTTCTTTTAAAATTATCATTGAAAGCTCAAAAAAAAAATCTGGTATTGTTCCCTTTCATGTAGATGAGACAATTGAAAAGGAGAAAAGATTCAGTGAGTCATTGTGAAGTGACACAGGAACAACAAAAAATTACTGATGAAAATTTCAGAAAAGAAAAAATAACAGGAAGAAACAACTTAAACCTCTGCTAAAATAATTGCAGAAAAAATTGTGTTCTTCTCTCAAATACCTATACACTGATATTATTAAAGAGACAAATGAAAAAATAAATCAATTACTAGTTTTATTTCAAAGAGTCATTTCCTTATGCAACAGAAGAAAAAAATATATATGTAACCTCACAGTTCTACAAAAAAAAAAAAGACCATGTAGTTAAACTACATGAAGGCCTTTGTTTGAGCACTTCTGTAGAAAAGAGAGCATTTACATTTGAGAGTGAACAGACAAAGTCAGTATTCCAGAAGGGAGGAATGAGAGGGAAATTAAGAGGCAGGGAACACTGGCCCATGAGAAGAGCCCATATGGTCTGTCAAGGCTGCCCATCTTGTAATATATTCTTAAATATTTAGGAAATGCTGATAAAACTTACCAGATTTCTGTTGAGTGACACTTTATGATGAGAGCAGAGGAGGACAAATGAAATAGGGTGAACTTTATGTTTAAGATGTGAAAGTACTATTTTTAAAAAGTTGTTTTTTTAAATCCCAAAAAAACATGTAAATTCAACTTATTGATGAGGGAACCAGCAGGGTGGAAAGCTGGATCCAGGAGCATTCAAGGGCGTGGGCATCTACAGCATGTGGAAAGAGAATGTTAGATATGATTGTTTGACTAGTTATAAAATGGTTAATATCCTATAGGGTAATAAGAGTAAAACCTTAGGATGTAAAACATTTGCATCTTTTACCTGAAAAAAAAAAATCAGACACTAACATACTTTTCACAGTCTGCGCTCTTAATCATAGCAAATAATAAGTGAAAAAGGGTGCACTCCCTCTTGGGGAGGTTGTCAGCACTATGTCCTTCAGCCTAGCCTCCTGGTTTTATAAATAAAGCTTTATTGAAACTCCATCCTGCCCATGTATTTCCTGCGGCTGCTTTAAATTCAACAGCAGAGTTGAGTCATTGTGACACAGACTGCATGGCCTGAAGGCTCTAAAGTGTTTATTATCTGACCCTTTCAGGAGATGTTTGTCAACCCCTGAACTGGATGATTAAATAAATCACTAAGAGGACCCATAGAACACTGAGAAACCCCAACAGGACAGAGAAGGAACACGCTGCCTTTGCCAATACTACGGTGAATAGGGGTGGTGAACGTGGGCATCCTTACCTTATTCCATTTCTGAGGGGAAATGATTTTAACTTTTCTTCATGCAGCATGATGTTAACTGTGGTTTTGTCATATATGGTTTTTGTTGTTTTTTTTTTAGGAATGTTCCTTTTATGCCTATTTTGCTGAGGGTTTTTATCATGAAGGGGTGTTGGATTTTACCAAATGCTATTATTTTGTATATTTTGAAATGATCATATGTTTTTTGTTTTTAATTCTCCTTATATGGTGGATAACATTTATTGAATTGTGTATGTTGAACCATCCTTACATTCCTGAGATGAAATCCACTTGATTGCAATGAATAAGATTTTTTTTTAATGGTGTTGTATTCAGTTTGCTAGACTTTTGTTGAGGAGTTTTGCATGTTCATTGGGAATATTGGCCTGTAGTTTTTGTTGTTGTTGTGTCTTTTCCTGTCTATTAGGGTAATACTGGCTTTGTGGAATGAGTTAGGTAGAATTCCCTCCTTTTCAATCTTATGGAATAGTTTCAGTATGATTAGTACCAGTTCTTCTTTGAAAGTGTCATAGAATTCTGCTGTGCGTTCATCAAGATCTGGACATCTTTTTGATGAGAGATTTTGAACTACTTATTCAATCTCACTTCTCATTATTGGTCTCTTCAGGGTTTCTATTTCTTCTTGATTCAAGGTGGTGGGTTATATGTTTCTGAGAATGTATCCATTTCCTCTAGATTGTTTAGTTTGTTTGTGTAGAAATGATCATAATAATCTTGGGTGGTTTTTTTGTAATTCCATGGTATCAGTTGTAATGTCTCCCTTTTTATTTTTGATTGAGCTAATTTCAATCTTCTCTCTTCTTGTCATAATTAATCTAACTAGCAGTCTATCAAATTTTATTTTTTCAAAGAACCAACTTTTTTTATTGATTCTTTGTAATTTTGTTTCAATTTTCTTTCATTCTGCTCTGATCTTTGTTATATCTTTACATCTGCTAGCTTGGGTTTGGTTTGTTTCTGCTTTTCTAGGTCCTTGAGATGTGATGTTAGGTTGTCAATATGTGATCTTTCAGTCTTTTTAATGCAGGCCTAAAATGATATAAATTTTTATCTGAGAACAGCCTTGGCTGTGTCTCAGGTTTTGATAACCTGTTCTATTGCTGTCATTCATTTCAAGGAATTTTTAAATCTCTATCTTGATTTCATTATTGACCCAAGGATCATTCAGGAGAAAATTGTTTTTCTTTTGTTTTGGTTTTGAGTTGGAGTCTCACTCAGTTGCCCAGACTGGAGTGCAGTGACACGCTCCCAGCCACTGCAGCTTCAACCTGCTGGGCTCTGGCAGTCCTTCTGCCTCAGCCTTCCAAGTAGCCGGAACTACAGGTGCACGGTACTACACTCAGCTAACTTTTTTTTAATCAATATTTTTTATTATGATATTGTGGGGTACAGTTAAGGGTTAGGTATACAAATATGCTTTGTTCAGGCACCCTTGTTGATAAGAGGTGTCTCCCCATCCCCAGACAGATATTTACTACCATTAATCCTGTCTGCCTTCCCCTCCCCCCCATATTTTCCCACCACTGTCAGTCATTTTCTTAAAGTATTACAGTGGATGTTCAAGATCCACTATATGAGTGAGAACATGTGATGCTCAGATCTTTGTTTCTGTGAGAGGTCACTCAGTATTATAGACTCTAGTTCCATCCAGGTTGCTGGAAAATTCATGATTTTGTTCTTTTTTATGGCTGCGTAGTATTCCATTGTGTATATGTACCACATTTTTTAATCCAGTCCTCTTTTGATGGACAACATGGTTGCTTCCAGGTTCTTGCTATTGTGAACAATGCTGCAATAAACATACATGTGCAGGTATCTTTTTTATAGAGTGGTTTGAGTTCTTCACGGTATATTCCCAGTAGGGGGATTGCGGGGTCATATGGGAGGTCAATATTTAGAGCTTTTAGGAATCGCCATACTGTTTTCCACAGAGGTTGTACTAGTTTGCACTCCCACCAACAGTGTAAAAGTGTTTCCTTTTCACCACACCCTCTCCAGCAACTGTTATTTTTTGAGTATTGATAATTGCCATTCTGACTGGAGTTAGGTGGTATCCCAGTGTGGTTTTAATCTGCATTTCCCTGATGACTAGTGAGGTTGAACATTTTTTCATGTGTCTGTTGGCTGCTTGGATGTCTTCCTTTGAGAAATGTCTGTTCATATCTTTTGCCCATTTTATAATGGGGTTTTTTGTTTTTTTCTTTTCAGCACATTTGAGTTCCTTGTAGATTCAAGATGTTAAGCCTTTGTCAGACCTGGAGTTGGCAAATACTTTTTCCCAGTCTGTAAGCTGTCTCCCTGCTCTCTTGATGGTTTCTTTGGCTTTGCAGAAGTTTGTCAGTTTAATGAGGTTACACTTGTCTATCTTACCTCTTATGGCCTGTGGGTTTGAGGTTTTGTTCAGGAATTGGATGCCAGTTCCAATTTCCATGAGGGTATGTCCTTCATTTTCTAAGGTTCTTATGGTTTGAGGTTTACATTTAGGTCTCTGATCCATTTGGAGTTAATTTTTGTGTATGGGGATAGATAGGGGTCCTGTTTCAATCTTCTGCATGTGGTCAGCCAGTTTTCCCAGCACCATTTACTGAATAGGTTCTCCTCTCCCCAGTGGTGGGTGGTAGAAGCTTTCTCAAAGATGAGTTGGTTGACAAATTGAGGTTTTGCTTCTGGAATCTCAATTCTATTCCATTGATCTATATGCCTGTTCCTGTACCAATACCAAGCTGTTTTGAATATTGCAGCTTTATAGTAAAGTTTGAAGTCTGGTAATGTGACACAACCTGCTTTGTTTTTGGGGGGTTTTTTTGCTGAGGATTGTTCTGGATATTCTTGGTTGTTTGTGTTTCCATATGAATTCCTGTGTTGTTTTTTCCAGGTCTGAGAAGAATCTTACCAGTAATTTGATGGGTATTGCATTAAATCTGTAAATTGCCTCAGGTAAAATGGACATCCTCACAATGTTGATTCTTCCAATCCATGATCATGGGCTATTTTTCCACTTGTTTGTGTCATCTTTGATTTCTTTGAGCAGTGTTTTGCAGTTTTCATTGTAAAGGTCTTTCACGTCTCTGGTTAGGAAGATGCCAAGGTATTTCATTTTTTTTTGTGGCTATTGTGAATGGAATTGTGTTTTTTATTTGGGTTTCTGTTTGTTTATTACTGGTGTAAAGAAATGCAATTGTCTTTTGCACATTTATTTTGTATCCTGAGACTTTGCCAAAGGCCTTTTTCAGTGTAAGGAGGTTTTTGACAGATTCTCTTGGGTTTTCAAGGTACACAATCATATCATCTGCAAAGAGAGATAACTTGACTACCTCTTTTTCTATTTGGACACCACTGATTGCCTTCTCTTCTCTGATTGCTCGAGCCAGCACTTCCAATACTATGTTGAACAGGAGGGGTGAGAGTGGGCTTCCTTGTCTTGTTCGAGTTTTCAGGGGAAATGGTTCCAGATTTTGTCCATTTAGGAGTATGCTGGCTGTGGGTTTCTCATAGATGGCTCTTAATATTTTGAGGTATGTTCCCCGTATGCCTAGATGTTCAAGGGTTTTTATCAAGAAGGGGTGCTGGATTTTATCAAAAGCTTTTTCTGCATCTAATGATATAATCATGTGGTTTTTGTTTTGACATCTGTTGATGTATTTAATTACATTTATGGTTTTATGAATGTTGAACCAGTCTTGCATCCCAGGGATGAAGCCTACTTGGTCATGATGGATGATTTTTGAGATATGTTGTTGAATTTGGTTCGCTAGGATCTTGTTGAGAATTTTTTTTTTTTTTTGAGTTGGAGTCTTGCTCTGTCGCCCAGACTGGAGTGCAGTGGCCACTCCCAGCCACCGCAGGCTCGACCTGCTGGGCTCCAGCGATCCTTCCGCCTCAGTCTTCCAAGTAGCCGGACTTACAGGCATGCGCTACCACACCTGGCTGATTTTTTTTTTATTTATTTATTGTAGAGATGAGGTCTCGCTGCCCAGGCAGGTCTCAAACCCGAGGCCTCAGGCAATTCACTCACCTCAGCCTCCCAAAGGTGCAGGATTACAGACTGAGCCACCGAGCCTGGCTTGTTGAGAATTTTAGCATCTATGTTCATCAAAGATATTGGCCTGTAGTTCTCTTTCTTTGTTGGGTCTTTACCTGGCTTGGTTATCAATGTGATGTTGACTTTGTAAAATGATTTGGGGAGAGTTCCATCTTTCTCAATCACCTGGAATACCTTCAGTAGGATTGGTATAAGCTCCTCCTTAAATGTCTTGTAGAATTCTGCTGGAAAGTCATCTGGTCCAGGGCTTTTTTTTTGTAGGTAGTTTTCTTATTACATAGTCAATTTCCTTGATTGTTATTGATTTATTTAGGTTCTCAATTTCTTCTTGTTTCAACCCAGGCAGGTTGTGTGATGACAGAAAGTCCTTCATTTCCTTGAGGTTTTCAAGTTTGTTTCCATACAAGTGTATGTCGTAGTCTCTAATGATCTTTTGTATTTCTTCAGAATCATATGTGACTTCATCTTTTGTGTTTCTGATTGTGCTTAGTTGGGCTTTTTCTCTCTTTTTCTTGGTCAGTCTAGCTAGGGGACCATCAATCTTGTTTATGCTTTCGAAGAACCAGCTTTTTGTTTCATTGATTTTTTGTATTATCTTTTTGTCTTCTATGTCCTGGATTTGGGCTTTTATTTTGGTGATCTGGATTCTTCTGCTGAAATTAGGGATTTTGTGGTCTTGCTTTTCCAGCTTCTTTAGGTGGCTTGTTAGGTTGTGAATTTATGTTCCTTCCATTTTCTTCATGTGTGTTTGTAAGAGGGGATATAAATTCCCCTCTTACTATAGCTTTCAGGGCATCCCAGAGCTTTTGGTAAGATGTTTCTTCATTTTCATTTGTTTCCAGGTATCTTTTGATCCCTATTTTCATTTCATCGTTGACCCAGGAGTTGTTTAGCATCATGCTGTTTAGTGTCCATGTCTTTGTGGGTTTTGGGGGGACTTTGTTGGTGTCAATGTTTATTTTTATTCCACTGTGGTCTGAGAAGGTGCTTGGTAGAGTTTTGGTCCTTTTAAGTTTGCTTATGCTTGATTTATGGCCGACTATGTGGTCAATCTTAGAATATGTTCCATGTGGTGATGAGTAGAATGTATATTCTGTGGTCTTTGGATGGAGTGTTCTGTAGGTATCAATTAAGTCCATTTAGTCCAAAGTCACATTGAGGTTCCGGATCTCTTTGCTGACTTTTTGTCCTGATGATCTGTCTAGGGTTGTGAGTGGGGTATTAAAGTCCCCAGTTATGATAGTGTTAGAGTCGATATATTTCTTTAGTGTTCCAAGAAGTTGCTTTATTTAAGTTGGCGCACCTATGTTGGGTGCATATATGTTTAGGATAGATATTTCTTGTTGATGGATTAAGCCTTTTATCATTATGTAGTGGCCTTCTGTATCTTTTTTGATTTTTAATAGGTTGAAGGGTGTTTTGTCTGAAATTAAGATGGCTACTCCATTCACCTGAAAGTTTGTTTCCCATCCTCTTACTTTGAGTCTGTGGGTGTCCTTTCTAGTGAGGTGAGTCTCTTGGGCAATAGATTGTTGCCTGATGATATTTTATCCATTTTGCCATTCTATGTCCTTTCAGTGGTGCATTTAGTCCATTCACATTTAGGCTAATAATTGAAATGCAAGAGTTGATCCCTGTCATAAGGTTCTTACAGAGTTGTTCCTGTTTGTTTGTGGTCTTTCTTTGGGTTTTGGAGTTGGCTCATGTGTGTTTTTAATCTTTTGCCTGTACTCTTGTGAAGAATGTTGTTGTTCTTTTTTCTTTTTCTTCTGTGTTCAGTACTTTCTTAGGTGTTTCTTGTAGAGGTGTTCTGGTGGCAGCATAGGTTCTTAGGGATTAGATATCTGGAAAAGATTTCAATTCTCCCTCACTAATGAAGCTTAGTTTGGCTGGGTAGGTTATTCTTGGTTGAAATTGTTTCTCTTTTAGAACTTTGAAGATAGGGCTCCAGGCTCTCCTAGCCTGAAGGGTTTCTGTGGTTAAATCTGCTGCTATTCAAATTGGTCTTCCCTGATAGGTAGTCTGGCCTTTTTCTCTTGATGCCTTTAGGATTTTTTCTTTTATAGTTACTTTGTTTAGGCGAATTATTATGTGTCTGGGAGTTGGTCTTCTCATTTGTTGTCTTGCAGGGGTTCTCTGAATCCCTTCTGTTTGAATTTTTTCATCCTTGATGAGATGAGGGAAGTTTTCTTGAATGATTTCAAGAAATGTTTGTTCCAGTGTGGCCTGTTTCCCTCTCTGCCTCAGGAAGGCCAATTACTCTTAGGTTCGGTCTCTTGAAGTGATCATTCATCTCGTGAAGGTTTTGTTCTGTCTTTTTGAGTTTCTTTTCTATGCTTTTGACAGTTTGGGTTAGTTCTGTGTTTTGGTCTTCGAGCTCTGAGATTCTTTCTTCTGCTTGGCTAATTCTGCTTTCCATGCTTATTAGTTTGTTATTTATTTCCATCACAGTATTCTTTACTGCTGTTATTTCTGACATCAGTTCCTTCCTATTTTCCTCTCATCTCTCCTCAATTTTTTTAATTCTCTCTATTAATGTCTTGATGTCTGTGTTTGTTGCATGTGACCAGTCATTCTGGGGGCTCTTCATTATTTGTGTTCCGGAATCTGTTTTCTCAGTGTCTGATCTTAGGGGTCTGTGTGAGACCTATATTCTTCTCTTAATTTTTCTTCATTTGTGTGGTTTTTTTCCCCCTCCCTACTTTTTCCTTCCCTCCATGTCACCATCTTCTTTAATTCTTTTATTCAGGGGTAGAGGGATTGTTTTTGCTGCTGTTTGTTCAATCTCCTATTCTTTATGTATGTCCTCTTACTTTGTTCAATTCTGGAGTTGCACTGTAGGTTGGGGGTGGTCCTTTTTGCAGTTTTGAGATTTACTTAAGGGGGGAACTGTGATTCAAAATCTATCTACAGGTCCTGGTATTCACTGAGAGGTGTATGGATAATCTGAGACTCACTTCCCACTGCCTTGGAATCGGTCTGTGCAGTGGGGCTGTAGGTTTACTCCCTGAAATAAAATGTGGTTAGCAGAGGGAAGAGAATGGAGTAGATAGTGGGTGGAAAAGGGGAGTGAAGAGAGAGCGGAGTAAGGGGTAAACAGACGAGTGTATCAACAAATGGAGAGAGAGACCTAAACTGAGACAGATAAAAATAATAGACCACGGCTGCAGACTAACCAGCTCACATACAAAAAAATAAAAATAAAACATACGGTGATGCTAACATACAAGATAACCAATCGACTTATTGGTGTGCTGTTCCTCTATACAAAGATATGGTTTACAGAGAGGAGAAAAGAGAAGAAAAGGATGAGAAAAAAAAGGAACAAAACAATAGGAATAGAATCAAGTCATTAAACTAACAGAACCAATCAAGCACACTCTGAGACTTTTCGTTTAAGTCCAATGTCCTTTCAGCTCTGATTTCTAGCTTTCTTTTCAAGCTGGTAAATTAGTTCACAGTTAGGATCTATTGCCCCCGGCCTGCTGTGAAGGACAGTTCAGATCACCCTCTGTTCACCACTCAAATCTGGCCTGTGTCTCTTTTTCACGCTTGTTTCTCCAGTTTCGGTGTTGTTACCTTGAATCGCCAGCAGGTGGTGCTATCTCAGCTGCCACCCCAGAGCGGATGGGGCCAGACAGGAGCCAGCAATGGAAGCCTGCCTCAGGGCACACGGGCAGAAACCCATGGCCGGCAGGAAGTCAAGGTGGCAGCAGAGGTGGCAGTGATCCCAGCAGATCTTGCCTGCAGGGGCTTCAAGGACTGTAGTCATGAATCGCCTCAGGCACAGGTGGTGCAATACGCTATGGCCACCACGGAGGCTGCCACGGCGCCAGCGGCTGCTGTGTCTGCGGCTGCAGTGGCTGTCTAGACCACTGCAATGCCCCAGCGGTGGTGATGACGGCTGAGCTCCTCGTGAAGAGCAGACTGCAAACGTTGGGGTCCGCAGCCCCCGGTGAGAGAGCCCTAAGACCCTCTGCGTTCTCCTTTGCAGAGGGTTTCATAAACCAGGTTGCCCCGTCACCATCTTGCCAGAAGTCCTAATTTTTGATTTATTGTAGAGATGAGGTCTTGGCAAGTTGCCCAGGTGGATCTTGGACCACGGACTCAGACAATCCACTTGTCTCAGCTTCCCAAAGTGCTGGGATTGCAGGCTGAGTCACGCAAATTATTTAACTTTCATTCTTTGCTCGGTTTTGTGAGTTCTTCTGGAGTTAATTTCTAGTTTTATTCCACTGTGGTCTGAGATGGTGCTTGGTATGATTTGGGTGTTTATTATTTATTGGGTGTTTATTATTTATTATTTATTACTTATTTGGGTGTTCATTATTATTTGGGTGCTATTATTATTTATTGAGACTTGATCGTGGCCTATCATATGGTCTATCTTGGAGAATATTGCATGTGCTGATGAGAAAAATGTGCATCTTTTAGTTTTGGGATAGAATGTTCTGTAGATGTCTGTTAGTTCCATTTCCTCTAGAGTCCTGTTTAACTCCAACGTTTCTCATTGACTTTCTGCCTTGATGATTTACTGCTGTCAGTGGAGTGCTGAGGTTTCCCACTATTATTGTACTACTGACTATCTCTTCTTTAGGTCTATTAGAATTGGTTTTATAAGGCTAGGGCTTCTGTTGTTAGGTGTGTATATATATTTAAAATTATTATGTCTTCTCATTGTATTGATCCCTTCATCATTATATAATAGTCATTTTTGTCCTTTTTTACTGTGTTAATTTAAAGTCTGTTTCATCTGCTATGAGAATAGCTACTCTTGCTCATTTTTGGTTTCCATTTGTGTAGAATATTCTTCCCCACCCTTTTACCTTGAGTCAATAGGAGTCTTTGTGAGTTAAATGGGTCTCCTGAAGGCAGCAGATATTTAAATTGTGCTTTTTTATCCATTCTTCTAGTCTATATCTTTTCAGTGGGCTACTGAAACCATTTATGGTCAGGGTTAATAACAATATGTAAGGTACCATTCCACTCATCATACTAATTGTTTTCTTGTTGCTAGCTTGCTTACTTTCACTATTGTATTGGTGTCTCATAAAACCTATGAACTTTATGATTTCTAGCATTTTTCTACTGGTGTATTTTGACCTGTTGTCTCAGTATTTAGGATTCCTTTAAATATTTCTCATGGAGCTGGTCTAGTGGTTACAAATTCCCTCCATGTTTGCTTGTCTGCAAAGGATTTCATTTCTCCTTCATTTAGGAAACTTAGTTTTGTGGGATAAAAAAATCCTTGGCAGGTAGTTATTTTGTTTGAGAAGATTGAAGATGGGACCCTACTCCCATCTGGCATGTAGGATTTCTTCTGAGAAGTTTGCTGTTAGTCTGATAGGTTTACCTTTGTAAGTTATTTGATGCTTTTGTCTCATTTTTTTTAAAAAAACTCTTTCCTTCACATGAACTTTACATAGCTGGATGATTATATGTCTTGGGGATGATCTTTTTGCAATGAATCTACTGAGGATTCCTTTGGCTTCTTGTATCTGAATGTTTAGATCTCTGGCAAGGCCAGAGAGGTTCTTCTCCATTATTTTCTCAAAAAGGTTTTCCAAACCTGTTGCTTTCTCTTCTTCCTCAGGAACATCTATGATTCTTAGGTTTGGACATTTTACATAATCCCAAATTTGTTGGAGACTTTGTTCCATTCTCTTCATTCTTTTTCCTTTATTGTTGTCTAGCTGGATTAATTCAAAAGTCTTGTCCTTAAGTTCTGAGATCCTTTACTTGACTTGTTCTAGTCTACTGTTAAAGGTTTTCACTGCATTTTGCACTTCCATAAATAATTCTTTTCTTTCCAGAATTTCAGCTTATTTTTTTAAGGTGTCTATATCTTTGGAGAATTTTTCATCCTTGTCCTGAATAGTTTTTTTCCTTATGATGGCTTTCAATTTTCTCCTGAAGTTCATTGACCAATTTTGTCATCAACCTTTTGAAATCTATGTCTGGAGTTTCAACAATTTCATTTTGGTTAATATTCATTATTGAAGAGTTGGTGTGGTCTTTTGGGAGTGTTGGAGAACTTTGTTTTTTCATATTGTCAGAATTATTCTTTGGGTTCCTTCTCATTTAGGTAGACTATTTCTTCTTATCTGAGGTTGGTGGAGGGCTAACTTAGGCACTGTAAGGTTTTCCTGGTTATATATATCCTTGGTGTGGTGGGTTTCTCAATTACCAGATGTGGCAGCCCTGTGCTGTGGACCTGCACTGGCTCACAGCATCCTGAGTTGCCCAAGTGGCTTGGAAAGTATTGTTAGCTAGAGTTTGGGATCAGGCTTTCCCCCAAAGTTTAGATATTTTATCCAATGTGGTGAGCTATACTGTTGACTTCCAAACACCTCCATCAGAAAGTGAAAAACAAAACAAAACAAAAAAACCGGCTGTTACAGTGGCTGCAGGGTTTTTCCTTGGTGAGTGTTGCTCCAAGGAAGTGACCAGTCAGCCTAGACCCAGGGCAAGGTTCTGGAGATTTCCCAAGTTCTCTGTGTGTTTTAAGCCTTCATGTGAGGACAGGAGAATGGAGATGAAGCACATCCCAAGTGTGCACTCTTAGCTACCCCAGTGGGAATTAGAAGGGAGTCCCAGGCCACTGGAGTAATGCCGTTGTGCAGACAGGCCCAGAAGAGCTCACCAGGGGAATGAGAAGTTGCTATGGCAGTGTGCCCCACCCAGCTCTGCCTTGGTCTCAGGCAATCTGTGATCTGAATGTGTCGGGCACTCTCAGGCAACCCATTCAGCCAGGAACTTGGGCCTGTTCCTTCCCTTGGGGCCTGTTCCCTTCCAAACTGGTTGGAAAGCAGTTGCTCCCCTTTGTAGGGGTTGAGTTCCTGGGAAATCGTGGCTGCAGCTGCTCAAACACTTTTCCTGCACTATTCCATGGCAGAGCACAGCTGTGGGGAAGGGGGTTAACCATGAGAGGCTAGGGTCTCACAAGACCCAGGGAGCCAGCCATGCAAGTTCACAGCAGGAGCACAGAACTCTCAAATTCCTGTCACTTACCTTCCCCACTGAGGCCAGGGGCTGTCATGGACTGGAAGGTGCAGGAGAGAGTTCAGCCAGCTCCAGCCCAGGTCAGTGGATTTTTCTCTTCTTCTTTGCTCTAAATGGTTACTGTTACTTCTTTGGAGATTTGGGGGGTCTGCTGCTGGATCCATTCCTCTCTGGGTGCTAAGGAAACTCTCTCTATCTTGGTTTACTCAGTAGGAGAAACTCATTCTAGCTGCCAAATGTTGGTCTTCTTAATCCAGAATCTCTAGAGAAACTTTTTCTATTTCACACAAATTGAATCATATTTCTTAGCTTTAGCATAAGTCATGACTTACACTGTGATCATTGCTCATAAAGAGCATTTCCAAAAAGTCCATAACTAACATCGTACCTAATGGTGAAAGACTAAATATTTTCCTCTGAGACTGGGAACAGGTCAAGGATGTTCACTCTTACCAAAATATTCAATTCAAAATACTCTGATTCAAATAGTGCCAGATGTTCTAGTCACTGCAATAAAGCAAAAATAAATAAATAAACAAAGGCATACAGTTTGAAAAGAAAGAAATAAAACTCTATTTGCAGGTGACGTAATTGGTTATGTATTTTTTTTAATCTACCCAAAAAAATCCTCCTGAAACAAATAAATGAGTTCAGCATGGTCACAAAACAAAAAATTAACACACAAAAATTAATTACATTTCTATATACTGACAATAAGTGGAAATTGAAATCCAAAATGAAATGCTACTTACAATTGCTCCAAAGAAAATTAAGAACTTAAGAATAAATCAAACACAGCGTGTATAAGATCTCAATAATAAAAATCATAAAATGCTGATTAATGAAATCAAAGAAGACCTACATACTTGGACATAAGTTATGTGTTCATAGATTGGAAGACAAATCAGTTCTCCCTGAATCAATGAATGTAATGCAATTCCAACAAAAATACACCACAAGGTTTTTTGGGGTCACCAACAAGCTTACAGTAAAACTTAAATGGAAAGAAAAAGATCTCAGAATAGCCAAAACAATTTTGAAAAATAAGAATAAAGTAGGAGAATTTATTCTTCCCAATACTGAGGCTTATGAGATGACTACAATAATCAAGACAATATAGTGTTGGTGGAAGAATGACACCTAGAATAATGAACCCGGAAATATACCTACACAAATACATCTAATTATTTTTCGACAAAGAAGCAAACGCAATTCAATGGAGAAGAAACACATGATGCATGACCATAGGCATAAGAAGAAAAAAATGAACCCCAACCTAAGCCTCACACCTTATTCAAAAATTAAAACATAAAACAATAAAACTTATAGAGAAAAAAACTCATAAATCTTTGAGACAAGGACAAGACAAAAAAAATTCTTAGATCTAACAACAAAATCATGATCCGTGAAATGAAAAAATTTGATAAATTTGTTCTCCTCAAAATTTAAAACATATGCTTTTTTAAAGTCCATGTAAAGAGAATGAAAAGACAAGCTCTAGTGTGGGAAAAAATATTTACAAACCACATATCCACATGTATATTTTAAAATATATAAAGGACTCATAAGAGTGGACAGTAAAAAATTCACACAACCCAATTAGAAAATAGGCAAAAGACAGGAAAATACATTTCCTTGAACAGACTATACAGATGGCAAATAAACACATGAGAAGATGTTTAGCATCATTAGCAATCAGGAATGCAAATTAAAACCACAATGAGATATCACTACATATTTCTCAGAATGGTTAAAATTAAAAACGATGACAACACCAAATGTTGACAAGATTGCAGAGAAACTGGATCACTCATACATTAATGGAGGGAGTTTAAAATGGCACAGTCACTCTGGAAGACAGTTTGGCAGTTTCTTTAAAAAACAAAAAAGAGGCCAGTCATGGTGGCTCAAGCCTATAATCCCAGCACTTTGGGAGGCCAAGTTGAGAGGATTGCCTGAGCCCATGGCAATCGAGACCAGCCTGGTCAACTTAGCAAGATCTCTTCTCTACAATAAATCAAAAAATTAGTCAGGCATGGGGGCACACACCTGTAGTTCCAGCTACTTGGAAGGCTGAGGCAGAAGGATCACCTGAGCCCAGCAGGTTGAGGCTGCAGTGGAGTGAGCATGCCACTGTACTCCAGCCTGGGCAGCAGAGTGAGACTCCAACTCAAAAAAAGCAAAAAAGATTCTAAGCCTGCAATTACTATGTGACCCAGCAATGGAAGTCTAGCATTCATCCTAGAGAAAAGAAAGTGTATGTTCACACAAAACCCTGCACACAAATGTTCATAGAAGCTTAATTCATTATAGCCCCAAACTGGAAACCACCCATATGTTCTTCAACAAATGAATGGTTAAACAAACGGAGGCAGGTACATACATACCATGGAATATGGCACTCAGCAATAACAAAGAACAGACTACTGAGACAGGCAACAACTTGGATGAATTTCTAAGGAATTACACTGAGAGGAAAAAGCCAGTCCTCAAATGTGGCATGCTTTATGATTTCATTCTTCTAACATCTGTGAAATAATGTAATTACAAGACAGAGAACAGATTAGTGACTGCCAGGGATTAGGGCTGAAAGTCTGGCTTGAGTATCTTGATTATGGTGATGGTCACATGAAGCTATAGCTCTGATAACATTGAGTTACACACACACACACACACACACATACACACACACGAATGAGTGCATGTATAAGTGGTGAACTTGGAATATGTCCTGTGGATTGTTTCAGTGTTGATTTCCTAGTTTTGATGTCATACTACAGTTATGTAGGACACTAACATTGGGGTTGATGGGTAAAGAGTGTGCATGACCTTATAAATTTCTGTGCAACTCCCTATAGGTCTATAATTATTTCAAAATAAAAAGTTTTTTAAAATGAACTGCCCAGGTCAGGCGCGGTGACTCATATCTATGATCCCAGCACTTTGGGAGGCCGAGGTGAGAGAATTGCCTGAGCCCACAGGTTCAAGACTAGCCTAGGAGACTTGGTGAAACCTAATCTCTACAATAAATCAAAAAAATTAGCTGGGTGTGCGGGTGCATGTCTGTAGTTCCAGCTACTTGGAAAGCTCGGGTGGAAAAATCACCTAAGCCCAGAAGGTCGAGGCTGCAGTAAGCGTGAGCATACCTCTGCACTCTAGCCTGGGCAACAGAGTGAGACTCCAACTCAAAAAATAAAATAAAAATGAACTGCCCAAAGATGATAATACTTAGTTGTCTAGAATGGAGCAATAGAGCAAATACTCAAAATGTATCCCTCCTGGAAAGACAGAGATTTAATGTGACACATCTTATTAGACAGCTCTGTTTTCCACTTATCACTTAAATTTATTGTTTTCTTATCATTTGTTTAATTCCGGGATCAAATTTCAAAAATTTACATGTGAATCTCAAAGTATGATTTTATATGGGATTGAGGCATTTTAGATAATGAATTTGTAATCTCTGCATTCGGCCACTGCCTATACTGAAGTTGGGTAGAATGTATTGATTAAAAGCAGGTCTCTAGAGAGTACTCTGGGCTATGCCACTTACGACCTGTGTGACATGGAGAAAACCACTTCACTACTGCCTCCATTTCTCAACTGTAAAATTGGTAGAATAATAGTCTCTACCTCCAACTGTAGTGAGATAAAATGAGTTAATGCATGTAAAGCACTTTGAACAGAGCCTGGCTCACTGCAAGCACTCAATGAAAGTTAGCACTATTACTTACATCCTTGCTAACATTGCCATAATGAGCATTTATTTTCTCCCTCTATATCCCTTATCAGATGACAAGTACAAAATAATGGGCTACCAGAAATTCAAAGCCACAAATAAAACTGCTTATAATTCTCACACTGAAAAATCCCTCCCTTTCACAGGGTATTTCTCTACATGGCTCTACCAAGAAACATAAAATGCATTAGGTAAACAATCACTGACAAGATTCCCAACTTGAAGTGGGAAACTCCAGAAAAACCCTGGCAAAGAAAATCACCTGTGATATTGGTCAGATATCTTTCTTCAAAAGGTTTTGGATAAGGGACTAGACTTCTGGATGTTTATGAACTCTAAGTCTGTTCATCTTTGGAAGCTTGCCATGACTGATTTTTATAAAAGGTTGCAACCTGGATGGCTATTTCCCTTCTTAAAAAATTAAAAATTAAAAATCTTAATGGTATCTTCCTCTTCCATCTGATGTCACTTGGTTAAAGTAGCCACCATTACATTTTCCCAGGCAAAGCAATTAGGTGGACATAGCAAATGTAATTCCTGGAGAAAAGAGGATAGGATGAGAGAGTGCCACTAGGTAAATATTTGAGCATTGTTAGAGAAGTCTACACTTCTTCCTCTCAATCTATGTATTAATTCTTCTCCAAATCTTCTGAAAGTCCCTTTGTATGTCAGACAGTCTTCTGAGTGCTGGGAACATCACAAGTAATAAGTATCAAAACAAGATCCCTATGCTCATGAGCTCACAACACAAAATCACACTGCTGTGTGGTAGCTTCCACAAGAGGGGACAGACAGGATGATAAAGATACAGCAGCTTACCCAGGACTGTGGGATGAGCAAACGCTTCCTAAGAACCGTGAGGTGTGTGCTGAAACTCACAGGTAGACGCTGTGATGCTCATTGCAAGGTGTTTTTAATTAGAGAGGCTCCCACTTTTCAAAAATAAGGACATGCTGAAATGCTAATAGGAAGGAGCCTGTAGAGAGAAAAAAGCCAAAACACAGAAAAGTAAGAGGAACCAGCAGACTAAGTGTCTTAAAGGGGATTAAGACGCAGAGAGCAGACAGAGATTAGCCTCAGAAGACAAGGAAGGGAGGTGTTTTGTTTTTTTGTTTCTCTGTTTGCTTTGAGTTGGGGGGTCTCACTCTGTCACCCAGGCTGGAGTACAGTGGCACAATCACAGCTCACCACAGCCTCGACCTCCTGGGCTCAGGTAATCCTTCCACCTCAGTCTCCCTAGTAGCTAGAACTACTGGCAGGTGCTACCACACCCATATAGTTTGTTGTTGTTGTTGTTGTTGTTGTTTGGTAAAGATGAGATTTCACTATGTTGCCCAGGATGGTCTCCAACTCTTAGGCTCAAGCAATCCTTCCACTTCAACCTCCCAAAGTGCTGGGATTACAGGCGTGAGCCACCACACCAGGCTAGGAGGGAGGTTTTAAGGGGTCTGGGTGAAGCTGGGAGAGAAAGTAGACTGAAGGAACCTACAAGGATGTCCTAGCAGCAGGAGGGAATCAGTGGGGGTTGAAGATCATGAACAACTGACAGGAGAAGACTCTCCTTTTCTGTGCCCCTCTGAAAAGTAAGGGGAGCTTGGGTACTGTTTGCATCTGTAACAGTGTTCTTTAAAAACACCTCTCGGGGTTCCAACCAATGCATAAATAATAAGGAATTCAGAAAGAAAAAAAGCTTCAATATGTCCTGACACTTCTGAGAAATTTCATTTTAAAGAAAGAATCCACTAATAAGTCATCTGACCTAAATATTATTAGAGGGAACCATAAAATGTGATGACTACACAGCATCTCGTTTCCTGGTGGAGATCCAGAGAGAGGCTCCCCTGCCCTGGACCACACAACTCATCGGCAGCTGCTGGACACACATCCTGTCTTCTGACTTCCAGTCTGGGATGCTCTGTTACACTTTCTACTTTTAGCCACTAGTCATTTCAAGGGATCATCTCACTTCCGTTTTTTGAATCATTGTTCTGATACGTGGGGGACCCAAAAAGCCCAGAATTTATTTATGAAAAATTGTACGTTGATTCTTACAGGCTTAAACTCTAGTCAAAGTGCTCTCCGATCGATGCAATACACATATTGAGATGCTTTTTCCACTACTCAAGACAGTTTTTGAACACGCTCACTATGATGCCTTTTAGTGCTTCTGCTGCTTTTGTTTCACCTCTTCCCACAACAGCAAAACATTTCCCTTTGAGGATTTTTTTCATCTGGGAAAACAAAACAAATTTGCTGGGGCAAGATCAGGTGAATAGGGAAGGTGAGCCACAGGGGTCATGCTGTTTGTTTCCGGGGTCAAAAACTGCTGAACACTCAGCACAGTGTGGGCGGGTGCACTCATAAACCACCATCATGAAATGGGTAAACATAATGAAAAAAATCTCCAAAGAAATTGACTGAAGCCAAACACAGCCTCTCACAACAACGCTAGCTGGTACACAGATGTCAATGGGCTCCTAGAAGGGAACCCATTCACAAGATAATGCCACAAGATAATTCCAGGTTTTGGAGGGTTCCCTCCTCGTATACAACACCAAAGCAACCTTAGGAGAGGTTCAAATCTGGCAAATCAGCCAGTTGCCTTGCCCAACCCAAGCCATGTGTTGACCTAACTATTGGTTTCGGTGTTGTGCAGACCCAGCATAAGGGCTGACCATCAGTGGCTCAGACACGATCCTAGAAATTAAAGCATTGATGCCATGTGTCTTCTCAAGCTCCCACCTGTCAGCATTCCTGGATGAAGAATGAGTGAGAAGGAGGATGGGAGAGCTTCTCAAGTAAGATCAAGAAAGAAGTTTGACTGAGAGATCAGTGTAGTTTGGATATTTGCCTTCTCCAAATCTCACGTTGAAATGTGATCCCAGTGTCGGAGGCGGGGCCTAGCAGGAGGTATCCGGGTCAGAGAGTGGATCCCTCATGCATGGCGAGTTCTTGCCCAGTTAGATCCCATGGGAGCCTGGCACCTCCTTCATGCTCTTTCTTGCTCTCACTCTCACCACAGGGCATGCCTCCTCCCTCTTCACCTTCCACCACAATTGCAAACTTCCTGAAGCCTCACCAGACATCCAGCAGACGCCTGTGCCATGTAGAACTGTGAGCCAAAATAAACCTCTTTCAAAGAGAGAGGGAGGGGGGAGGGAAGGATGGAGGGAGGGGGTATGGGGGGAGGGAAAGGGAGGGGAGGAGAGAGAAGGGGAGGGAAGGGAAGGGAAGGGAAGTCTAGAAAGTGAAGCGCTAGAAGACCACTCCCAGCTCTACTGAGGGAGCTTCCTTCCCAAACCTGGAGAGAAAGTACCTCATTGTTGAAATGCTCATGCTCTAAGTCAATGATTCCAGCTCACTCCTCTCCCTCTTGCTCTTTATTTCAGACTTTGTGGGACAGATTAACAGGAGACAGACCCTAGAAGTGCTCCTCCATCGTTTGCCCTGACGACAAGGCATGATGAATAAAAGCTTCTATGAATAAAAGCTTCTATTTCCTCCCTAGTTTCTAAGCAAAGGAAATAACAGGGTTAGAATTGGGCAATATATATATATGAACAAAATTTTGTTCCAAGGCTCCCAGTACTTTGGGAGGCTGAGGCAGGAGGATTGCTTGAGCCCAGGAGTTCAAGACCAGTCTTGGCAACATAGCAAGACCTTGTCTCTACAAAAATCAAAAACTTACCAGGGCATAGTGGCATGTGCCTGTAGTCCCAGCTACCTGGAAAGCTGAGGTGAGAGGATCACCTGAGTCCAGGTGGTCGAGGCTGCAGTGAGCCAGGATAGTGCCACTGCACTCCAGTCTGGGCAACAGAGTGCAACCTTATCTCAAAAAAGAAAAAACAAAACAGATTTTTCTCTGGCCCATCACATGTGCTTCCATTTCCTTACATGTCAGCCACCCCACTTGGGGCATCCTCCAAGCACTTCCCCTTGATATTCTTGTCTTTTTTTTCCTCTTCTTTTCCTCACAATTATTATGGATCGAATGCTTTCCCTTTCCTTTCCTTTTCCGTTTCTGTGTTTATTTGCTTGGAATAATGGCCTCTAGCTGCATTCATGTTGCTGCGAACTACCTAACGCTGTTCTTGTTTATGGCTGTGTAGTATTCCATGGTGTCTACGCACCATATTTTCCACCTCTGTCTATAGTTTTGTATTTGAGTCTCCCCAAAGTTCATATGCTGAAATTCTAACTTCCAAGGTGATAGTATTGGGAGGTGGCATCCTCATGAATGAGATTAGTGCCCTATAAGAAGATACATAAGCACTTGCATCTTCTCTCTGTTCTCTGCCACATGAGGATTGCAAAGACAGCATCTGCAAATGAGGAAGAGTGTCCTCACCAGACCTTGGGTCTGCTGGTAACTTGAGTTTAGAATTCTCAGCCTCTAGAGCAGGGAGATGTAAATGTCTATGGTTCAAGCCACTCAGTTCATGGTGTCCTGTTACAGCATCCTGAACTGATGGAGACGACAACCAATCAAAGTCCCCCTCTTTTCATATATTCCATCCTAGCCAAGCATCTGGCAAAGGCAGAGTGGTCACAACTCTCTTACTTGGAATGCAGTTTTGCACCATGGTTGTGTTTACACTTTTGGTGGACAGGCCTGCTCCAAGTCCTAGCCCCACACTTGCTAGCTTTGGGGCAAGTGACTCTATTTCCTCATTGATAAAAGGGAGATATAAGGATAGCTGCCTCATTGGTGTTATCAGAAGTAAATGAGATAATATAAGTAAATGCTTAGAAGAGCACCTGGCATGTGAGAAGCACTCAATAAATGATAACTAGTGTTACTTCTCATTCTTACTCCATACCTGTGATATAGACAGCGTTTTAAATCACCATTTTATATAGCAGTCACATGACCTGCTGAAGGTCACAAAGGAGATATGTATCCCATTATTTCTATCCAAACCTCTGTTGGTATCCCTTTCATCTTCCTTCGGCATTTAAAAACAATAATGATGATAATAATCGTTAATATTATGTTATATGAGGAAATTGAGGCATAGAGAGGTAAGTGATTTAGCCAATGTCACCCAGCTAATATGTGGCATAATCAAAAACCAAACCACAGGTGGGTGTGGTGGGTACACTTAAAGCACAGATTTCTTTGCCACTATACAATGCATTCATGTAACCAAAAACCATTTGTGCCCTCTAAAACTGTTGAAATAATTTTTTTTTAAAAAGCAAACCTAGTATATCTGGGACAAGAGTTCAGGCTCCTAATTCTCACTCTGTAAAAGGGATGCTTCATTATCCATTCATTCTATACACGATAGTCCTATCATTTTCCCGACACTGTGCTAGACTCAAAAAAACAGGATGTCCAAAATAGTCCTTGACAGCCAGAAGTCTGAATCTAGCAAAGACAAACCATTGTACAATCTGATGGATGTTGTTTTGATGGCATGAAGAAGGTACCTCAGAACCACAGAGCCGCTAGCAGCATCTGACCCAATCAAGAAACACTTCATGGAGGAGGTGCCCTCTGAGGGAAGTCTTGCTTCAAGGTCAAGGAGTGGGAAGAATATTCCAGGCCAAGAGAACATTGTGGGTAAAGGCTTGGAATTCAAATGTGTGTAAATGTACTGGGGCCAGTAAGAAGCTCAGTGTGGACAGATTATAAGGTACATGAAAGATGACTTTGAAGGGGAAAGTTCATAAAGAAATAAACAAGCAACGTAAAGGAAAGTAATAGGAGAGACAGTTAGAAAGACAGGTAGAAATTAAAATGAAGAGGACTTTATATGCTAAATCAAGAAATCTGAATATTATCCTAGGGGTGAGGGAGGGGAGAAATGGGTTTTGAAGGCTGTTTCAGCACTCCACCAAGTTCAAGCACTCTACTTTGATCATTTTCAGGACAATAATTTTGGAAGATGACAGACTGGGCTAGGAAAATATTGTTGTCAGGAAATACAATTAGCAACGGTTATAAGGAAGACATTTCCAAATCACTGGAATAACCAGGAAAAGTGGTTTTTTCATATATGGTTTCTTAAGCCCCACCCAAGTGTAGCTTAGAATGAGTCTTGACAAATGAGTCAAAATCAGCAAGGGTAGACTTGAGGAATTTGTGTGTGTGTTTGTGTCTATGTATTGTGGTGTGCTTGGAGAGAGAGACAAAGACAGAAGAGAGAGAGGAGAGAGAGACAGAAGAGAGAGGGGAGAAACAGACAGAGAGGAGAGAGACAGAGGCAGAGACAGAAAGAGAGAAGAGAGAGACAGAGGGAGAGAAAGAGAGGATAGAGAGAGAGGGAGAGAGAAAGAGACAGTGAGAGAAGAGAGGTGACAGAGGAGAAAGAGAAAGGAGAGAGACAGAGAGGAGAGAGACAGACAGAAGGAAAAATGAGAGAGAGACAGGGGGTAGAAAAAGAGAGAGAGGATAAAGAGAGAGGGAGAGAGAGAGAGAGAGACTCTCCAGTTGATTCTGAAGATGAACCCAGTTTGGGACCCACTGATCTTAAAAGAGACTCAGTGGGTGTCAGAATCAAAATAGTAGCAGCGGGGATAAAAAGAGGCTGGGAAAGACAAAACTGTAAATTAGAACCATCAGGGTTTTGTAAGGATATTGTTGATGCAGTTGCCTTTGGTGTGAATTCCAGAAAATACAGAGGAGTTGCCTTTTGGGACCCAAAGTAAGACAAGAAGAGCCAGGCAATCAACATGCCACCCCTAAATTCTAATGGTACATGCCAAAATCTAATGGCATATAATAAGTATTTACATTGACATATTAGGAAAACTGTTGCTTGACCTAGCTAACACTACCTCGCCCATTCTTCTGTCCTTCTCTCCTGTCTCCACAGCAATTCCAAATCAATGTCCCTAATAAAGCCCAAATCTTATACATCAAATATCACCACAGCTGTTAAAACTTTTTTTCCAAGCCCGCCAATTAAAAAAATTCAGATTGGAATGAATATAATGTCCCCAGTAAATTAGGCATCTGCTATTCCCCGACCCATTTTGCCTACCACAGTCTCATTTGATTATTCCAAGTGGACAAGTCTATTCTCCTCCTTTGGCAAGCAGACAGGAAAGGTGGGATGGAAGTTATATTAAGAAAAAAGTAAGTGCACTGAAGTGCATACTTGAAAGCCTTTCTGCGATAAAAGGACGGAACTTAGCCCAGGAAAGTCACAGTGTCAAGCTTAAATGCTTTCTCTACCGGTGTGCTTTAGGGGGGAAAAAACACATAACCTGAAAAGCTGGGCAGGCAATTATATTACTGACAGAGGGTTTTATGAGACAATATCAGAGGGGAAGTGCAACGAGTGTCAAACCACAGACTGCACAAAAAGAAAAAAAAAGATGGGATTGTAGAAACAGGGACAAATAAAGTTGGTCATGAAGAGGGCATTAGTTTAATTGCTTAACCTCTCTACAGAGACTGTAATTGGAGAGCAATGTCCCTTCCGTTCTCCTCGAGGAGCCTGGAGCTCAACAGGAGGACGAGGATCCTGGAGACGACAGCAGGCAGGAGAAGGGTCGATCCCAAGGGAGAAGTCAGGACCAGTGAGCAACGGGTGACTTCGAGTGTATGACCCCTCAAATGATGTATTTCAGCCTTCCACCGAGTCAGAAATGGCAGGTGGCAAAGCTCTGACCCCAGAAGAAAACAATTTGCACTGTTTGCACTGGTGGGAGAATTCATGGAAGAGTGGCTACTTTTTCTCCATGCTTTGTAGGCATCAGTAGAGGTTACAGGAATAGACACACAGGAAAGACAAGTTTCTGTCTGATGGGCAGCTCAACACAGTGGAGACTTGGGGACGCGAGGCTCCAAATTCTAATTCTGGCTCTGCTGCTAATTCCCTGCGGGACTTTGAAAGGATGCACTTAATATCTGAGAGCTTCAATTTCCTTTGCAGGAGAAGCCGGCCTTCATCTTATCAATAAATGACCATGAAGTGTAGAATTCATTCCCGCCCCCAGGCAAGCCTGTCACCTAGAGTTATCCCCAAGAGAAGTAAAGTCAAATGTTTCTAAGCACAATTAATCAAGAAAAACTAAAATACCAGCATAAAGATAGATATATGTTTTACTTAAATCTAACCTTAAAAGAGTGGCATTTTTGTCCAAAATAATAACCAAGCACCAAGGGAAATGAAATGTCAAAGCTCTTTGAAACATCAAGAATTGTTCAAATGCACGGCTTTGTTGTGATTATTAATGAGTGTTTTAAAAGGCACTAAGAATGCAAACAGAAACTGTAGCCAGGCACAAAATGGCAAACACTGTACAATTCCACTTTCAGGAGGTATCTAAAATAGACAAATTTCTAGCAACGTTGTAGATTAGAGGCTACTAGGGTCTGAGGGGAGGAGGGGCAGAGAGCCATTGCTTAATGGTTACACTCTTCCAGGTGATGAGAAATTTTGGAACCGGATAGTGGTCACGCTTGCACATTATTGCACAGCACTATACATGTACTTCAGGCCACTAAATTGAACACTTTGAAATGGTTAAAATGACAAGCTTCATGTTATGTATATTTTTCACAATTTTTAACAATGAGTTGAAACCCACCCCCAAAAAGAGGATATGTGCCTTCCTCTTCTGACCAAAAACAGGATCCTACCTCCCAAGTGAAACACTCTACAGATCCTGTGCCTTGTGTCCCCCAGGAAGCTTCCTCAAGATTCGTCGTCATCTTGCATTCTGACACTAAGAACCTCCTCCATTCAAGGTTATTTCCACAATATTGAGTATTATCAAACTTTCATTATCTTGGATGTTCACTGAAAAACTCTCTTCCCTTCGCCGAGTAAATATTCTTCCAACAGGAAGCCTGACAGATGAATTGTCTTGGCTCTGAAATATATTTTCGCAACAGAACTCAGACAAGTGTGACCATTTCTTCCTCTAAGCCCCTCTTTTGAATAGATTAGCATGGCTCAAGGCTTTGCCACTTCCCCTCACCTTCAGGATATTTTTTTCCAAACACAATTTGCCATTACTGGAGACCATTTCCTGCCGGGAGAAGGAGCAATGCCTTGGCCTGGAAAAGGGAGCTGGTTTAATTTGGAGAATCAATACACTCAAGATAGCTGAATTCTGGTTCTGGACTGTTCCTAATTTAATCATAAGATCAAAGCCAACCATTCCAATTCCTCTCTGTATAAAAGGAGAGCTCATAACACCTTTTTTTAAAATCTCACTGCAATTTAATAAAAGTCAACTCCTAAGGGAACACATTATTAAAAAGATTTAAACAGAGCCAAATTATTTGAGTGCTTCAGGAATTCAATCACTTTGGTTGGGATCCGAGGTTAACCCAATTTACCCCATGTTCCACTTACAGTTATTAGGGTTATAGCCAAGCTGTCGAATTTGGGGTTCGTTTGGTAGAGTGTTGGCAGACATGTTTGTCGCTTTAAGGACATCACTCAGACCCACGTCAGCCTTGTAACTCATCTTAAGTCTCATCTTCACTTGCTCACCAAGTTCACTAATTTGCTGTTCTTTAAATTCAGGCCTGACCCCAAACGAGGTTTTTCTTTTTCTTTTTTTTGAATCGGAGTCTCACTCTGTTTCCCAGGCTGGAGTGCAGTAGCGCTCTCACAGCCACTGCAGCCTCAACCTGCTGGGCTCAGGTGATCCTTCCGCCTCAGTCTCCCAAGTAGCTAGAACTACAGGCACGCACCACCATGCCCAGCTAATTTTTTGATTTATGGTAGAAATGAGGTCTCACCAAATTGCCCAGGCTGGTCTGGAATCTCTGGGCTCAGGCAATCCTCTCGCCTCCTCTTCCAAAAGTACTGGGATTACAAACATGAGCCACCACATCCGGCTCATAAATAAAGGTTTTTCAACCTTATCTCTAATGACATTTTGAACTGGATGACTGAGATAATTCTCTGTTGTGAGAGCCTGTCCCGTACATGGCAGGGTGTTTCGCAGCATCCCCAGGCTCTCCCCATGAGGCGCCAGTACCACTCCTCCCCAAAAGCTGTGACAAAACGTCTCCAGACATTGCCAGTTGCTCCTAGGGGCAGGGGGAAATTCCACTCACACACCCTCACCCCCTGAGCTCAGGAACCACCTCCCTAGACGTTGTTTCCAGCCACATACCTCACACGGAATAACTACTTCTGTCAACACTGTCATTCATTCCCTTCATAAGTCCTGTATGACCACAGCTTGTCTCACCCTCTGCCTTTCAGAATGATTTTTTTGCTCTGAGGAGTAGAGCAATTCTTGTCCAAAAGTCTCTTCTACTTCGTGGCCCAAGCATGAGATAGTCTGAGAAGTATCTGAAAGAGATTAGGTCTCTTACAAACTGCATCATGACGGAAAATCTCCAGCTAGAAATACTGAAACAGGTTTTCAGGGAAGGCTTGTAGATGAGTTTTAGATAAAAATCAAAATCACCTAGAAACCTTCACCATAACTGAAAATGAATCCTAGCAAAATTCTTTTAGAAAAATCAAAAATTGTGTTATCTTTTCAGAAACTACCCTCACTTTGCCTTGTCTGAATTTGAATTCAGTGAGAATGAAAAGCAAAGGAATATTGCCTGTGTGTCAGATCCATAACACTCTTAAACTTTTCCAGCAAAAATGCATTCTTTTCATAAACCACTCTTGACTCTGTGGCAAATTTGTCTAATTTCAGTCTGACTGGAAACATTTTCCACATACCTTTTCCCTGACCCCGACACCAGCTTCGTAAAACTCAGATGGTCCTTGAGAGACTACAATGTGATTTAAAATATCGGAAAACTTGAGATTTCAGGAAACTGATGTAAACTATTTGATGTTTACCCCTCACTTTCAAATTTCCCAGACTCTCTAATGAGCCTTTGGTGGTATTTCTTCCAACCCATTGCCAAGATACACATGGCTACATCTGAGAGAGGGAAAGAGAAGAAAGATATTTCTACAAGTCTGGGTGCCTTCTACCTCTGCCACCTGCCTGCAAGTGAGTGGGACGCATTCTTTGTGGGGAAAAGTAAAATAAGACTTACTTTTAAATACCATAAGCATGGCGTGAGGAAGTACAATTTGTTTTACTGTGCAAAAAGAATTCCATGAACCCTTTTAATTCAGTTAGTGCCCATTGTGTTCTCCAAGGAAAGAAGCAGGCAGACAAAAGTCCAGGAACTAACATTTCAGCTCCTCAGTCTCAGCTACCTATCACAAGACATTAGCGAACAGGAGCTGAAGCCGTGTGCTTAAGCCCAGATATGTATTGTTAAATGTGACATGCTCAATTTATCATTAGTTATGGAGCGAAAACGGATGAATACACATTCAATTTAGTTCAGCTGCTTTCTTCATTTATCACACTCTTTCATCATCCATCATCTTCCCCCACCCTTTGGATTTGAACAAATAACACACTTTCATAAGTTTAATCTAATTAATCATAATTGTAAGGTAATGTTCCCTTAATGAACCATACATCTGATTTTATAAAGTTTGTTGCCATTTTAATAAAATGTGTTCCAGATAGAATCTACAAATGTTCTCTCTGAAGCCCAACCGCCTAATCATTTCTCTTCCTAATTCATGCTTCTCAACTCTGCAAGGATATGTATGCACACTCACACACACACAACACACACACAAGCACACTCTTCTTTCGAGGGCTGATGAAGATATAGCAATACTGAGGGTCACTGGAGCATGTTGGTCTTCTATAGAACAACTGTTTCAGTAAATTGCAGAGTGTTCATCATTTTATGAGGTAAGATAGGAAGTTAAGAAAATTAATTGAAGGATGGAGAAAAAAGTAATGAGGAATGGAAAGGACTCCTCTTCCATTATTATTATGAATATGAAGTCAGACCTGCATGGTAGCTACAGAGATCAAGACAGAAAGATAAGGAAGAAATTGTCATTTGTGGGTAGTCGATTATGCCGCAAATCCCAAAATCCTCTCTTTCTAGCAAAACTCAAAAGAGAAGTGCACGGGGGAGATGGTCATCTAAAAGCTGCTGTCATCATAAGTTATTCCCCATAGCTGAGCTGAGGAAGTTAGAGAAGCCTGGATCTGACCTACCCCTGGTTCAGAGGTCAGGGCATCAGAGAATGCTGGAGACAGAGCCATTTTGTCAGATCCCCTCACCTTCACAATAGGGAAGCGGAAGCCCTGAGAGGTAGGGGACTTGCCCAAGGCCACAGAGGAAGGTGGCAGCAGAATCCACACACAAGGCCACGACTGTATCCTAGCACAGATCCCCACCTGGTTTTGCCTCCCTTTCCACATCACAGAAAACTCACAGGCCTGTTTTCTGGGTGCAGACGCCACTTCCCTATTATTTTTCTTTTTCTTTCTTTTTTTTTTTTTTTTGAGTTGGAGTCTCACTCTGTTGCCCAGACTGGAGTGCAGTGGCCACTCCGGGTCACTGCAGCCTCGCCTGCTGGGCTCCAGCGATCCTTCCGCCTCAGCCTTCCGAGTAGCTGGAATTACAGGCGTGCGCTACCACGCCCGGCTGATTTTTTGATTTATTGTAGAGATGAAGTCTCGCCTGCCCAGGCGGGTCTCGAACCCGCGGGCTCAGGCAATCCACTCCCCTCAGCCTCCCAAAGGCGCGGGATTACAGGCTGAGCCACCGAGCCCGGCTACTTTTCATTTTGTATAAAAAATAAATCTGCGTGTTTTAGAAAGAAAAATAGAATCTCTTTAGTGCCTGGATCACAATAATAATATAAAGTAGCAACACTGGATGTGGTGGTTCATGCCTCTAATCCCAACATTTTGGGAGGCTGAGGTGGAAGGATCACTTGAGCATAGGCGTTTGAGACCAGCCTAAGCAACACAGCGAGAGCTTGTCCCTACCAAAAAAAAAAAAAATCCAAAAATTAGCCGGGTGTGGTGGCGCACACCTATAGTCCCAGCTACTCAAGAGGCTGAGGCGGGAGGATTTGCCTGAGCCCAGGAGGTTGAGCCCTGACTGTTGCATTCCAACTCAAAGAAAAAAAAATTAGCGTCAATAGTATAGCCCTTTATAAGTCAAGTGACACTGACATCATAAGAGAGGGAGCAAGCCTCTCCATGGCGTCTCTCATTTCCTCTTGCAGGATTTGGGCACATGTGAGTGTTGTCACCAGTGTGGCTCTTGGGTTTCCTGCCTGTCAAAACTCTGTCCTTGTGTGGTTGCTCCTCACAGCCCCTCTCAGGGTCCCTGGTCCACGTCTCCTTTGCAGTCTCCTCAGTGGCACTGGTACCACTTGTCTGAGCTCTCCCTCTCTCTCTCTCTCTGAGTCTCTGCATTCTTAGTCTGGGATTTTTCTCGAATGCCCTTTCTCCACATGGCTGCAAGATGCTGGCCAAACTGAAGAATCAATTAACCTAAAAGAACAGAGTCTACGAGTCACACCCTCACCTTATGGTTTAAGGGCTGAAACCATCCGAGGGTCCTGACATCCACCTTGGCAAATGTTTCTCTGGCCTAACACTGATTACTAGTTTCATTCATTAGCTACTTTGGAGCAGATCTCATTAGAGATCGATGCCTAAGAAATGATCACACATTCACAAACAAAAATACATGAACCAGGTTAATTCCTTTTCAAATGAAAAAAAAAATGACTGACCCCAGTCCACCCATATGCTGCTAGCAGAAATGTAAGCTGGCAGCAATTAGGCAGAGGAGGAAGGCAATTTAGCCAGACCCATCAAAAGCTTTACATTTTTGTAGCCTCTTTGGCAGGAAAATCCCAGCTCCAGTAATTCGTTCTAAGAATCCATGTATCACAGGGTGGAAGTTTGGAACATTATTATAACACATTATTCTTGGTTATTTAAAATGATATTGTAAGATGGGTACAGTGGCTCACGCCTATAATCCCAACACTTTGGGAGATGGCGGCAAGAGGATTGCCTGAGCTCAGTAGTTCGAGACCAGCTTGAGGACCATGGCAAGACCTCGTCTCTACAATAAATCAACAAAAATTAGCTGGGCGTGAAGGCGCATGCCTGTAGTTCCAGCTACTTGAAAGACTGAAGTGCAAGAGTCGCCTCAGCCCAGCAGGTCAAGGCTGCAGTGACCATGAGCATGTCACTACATTCCAGTCTGGGTGACAGAGTGAGACTCCGACTCACAAAAAAAAAAAAAAAGAAAAAGAGATATTGTAGAATAATTATAAAAGACCTAAAGAAATACCAGAATACATGAGGTGAAAAAGGCAGGTTAGAAAACAGTATTGCAGCATCATCTCATTTTTTAAAATTTTATGAATATATTGCTCTTATGAACAGAACAGACAAAAACCTTGGCATTGATTATCTTCATGTGTAAGAATTATGAAAATTATAATTCATTAGGTATGTAACTTATGATGATATAAGTTTCAACTTCTTCTGATAGCAGAGCTTGGCCTATCTTTTTTACTGCTGTATTTCCAGTGCTTTGCATGAGTAGTAAAAGCTCAACAGGTATCTTTTGAATGATTAAATTAAAGTGACTTTTATTTTCTTTATGCTCATTTCTATTTTCTCAGCTTTCCACAGTGACTATGTATTCCTTTGCAATGGGAAAAGAAACACTAAGTATATTTTGGTGATAACTGTTGTTCCCAGTGCTTGGTGTTATTTTATTCAAGAGTCTTAAATGCTAAGAAGTAGCCACAACTAATGTCCTAAGGAAACCAGTGAAAACTCCATTCATCTAAGAAGCCAGTGGAAATTAGAGAAGAAAACTACATATTGCAAATCAGATATCAGCACGGAAAAGCATGCTTTCAGATATCTTTCTTTCAATCAATAGTTAATTGAACAGCTACTGTGTACCAAGCATCTAACGTTTCTTGAGATAGAGGGAGGAGATGAAGATAGTGAAAATAGACTGAAAAAGAAATTCCCTTCCTCCAAGGAAATTATGAATTTTATTGGGAAAACAGAGCTCCAATGCAGGTAATTTCATATGAAACAGTACAAAATGTGAAACAGCAGAGCTATACTGTGAAAGCAGAGAAAGGAAGGATTAAATGCAGCTGCAGGGGAGGTCATGGGAGGCATCTGAGAGGGGCTGACACCCTTAAAAGATCCATAGTTGAATTCTGATGGATGGAGAAGAGGGAGGTCTCTTCTACATTTAACCTTGAATTAGAATAAAACTAATTCCCAATAGCCTGGCATTTAATCACCGCAGAATCAAAAGGCCAAGCAGACTCACTAAACATTCAGGAACAGATTTTTTTCTAACCCAGAGGGCATGGAGCAGCAACAACAAATTACAAACTTTGCCCCAGAGCTGGACGCCTGTCCAGGCGTCACCTGTCCAGCCTGCACAGGAAGAGCGACAGGTTCTGAGCATTCCATTTATTTTTCTCCAAAGAATTTATCACACCACCTGACTGGCATATCTTTATGTGTTTATTTATTGTCTGTCTCTCCCCACTAAAGTTCCAGAAAGGCAGGGATTTTGTCTTTTTCGTCCACCATCATATTCCCTGCACCTAGAACAGTGCCATGGGTATGATAGGCATTCATTAAATATTTGCTCAATAAATGAATACCCTGTGGTGTGGTACACACAAAGCAAATTGCACTCAGGAGAAACATAATAGCTGCCATTTCTACCTCACCCAGCTCAAGGGTCGACTGAGACCCTGAAGCCAAGAAGTATGACCCCTGTCGGCACACAGATTTGAACCAGCAGATTCAGAACACTTCATAGGATGACACTTTCAGAGCCTTCCAAGTTCACTACCTTAGAAAAGATCTTGGAGAAACTGGTTCAAAACCTCAGAAAACCCATCAAATAAACTGTATGTTCTCATTTATTCCTCCATGTTTTCATTTAACAAGCATTTGCTGTTTCTTGTCCTATTTAAAGTATTGTTGTATAATAAAGAATTTGTCTTTGTCCCAGATTCCCAGGAGAGAGCTCCTAAACCCTTGGAATTTCCCATGTGAAAAGATTGTCTTTGTTGTTCATGGTGGGTCCTTGGACTACACCTGAGTTTATGCTAAGGAGACACTCAGGTTGGGGGCTGATCATGCCAGAAAGCCCAATCATTGCATGATTCAAGTATTGGGGTTTTGAGCCAGGTGATGTCAGCTTAATCTCTGGGGAGGGAAGATGGTTGGAGATTGAGTTCAACCACATGGCCAATAATTCAGTCAATGACACTCCAATAAAAACTCTGGATACTGTAGCTCAGGTGAGATGCCTGATTGGTGAACGCATTAACATGCTAATAAAAAGTAATCTGTCCTGATTCTCCATGGAATCTCCATGTACAGGACCCTTCCAGACCTCACCCTATATGTATCCTTTATAATAAAACTGTAATTATAAGTACAGTTCTGAGTTTTGTGAGTTGTTCTACTGAATTGTCAAAGCTTAAAGGGTATGGGAACCCCTGAATTTGCAGCCAGTTGGTCAGAAATGCAGGTAGTCTGGAACCCCCAAACTTTTGGCTGCCATTTGAAGTGAGGGCAGTCTTATTGAGCACTGTGTCCTTAATCCATGGAATTGGCACTAACTCTGGGTGGGTCACGTCAGAACTGCATTATAGTGTTGCAAGTCTAGGGCTCAGCTTCTCATCTGTAAAATGGAGGTACATAAAGTTATATGGAGAATTAAGTTAAATAATAGATAACTTTTGTACAACAATCTAAACAAAGCCCAAAAATTGACATTCTTATCTTAAACAATGATATATATAGTGTTATGAATGATGAGACAGACAAGCAATTCTAATGTTAGTTTCCTAGATAAAACCCTAGATAGTCACTTAAGAGTTAGGAGCCTTAGTTTTCTTATCTGTAAAGTGGGGATGGCCACCCATGCCATACATGCCTTAAGAGATAGTTGTAAAAGAAGTAGAAGTTATTTGAAAAATATGCTTACTGTCAGATGTATGCTGTTATTATAATTGTAATACACCCCAAGGAGCAACTGAACTTAAGTTTGTCATAAAGCATAGTTATTGCATACTTTATCCACTTATAAAGCCTTTCCTACAACCTGTTCAAAATTTTTAACATGTATTAGAGGTCAACAGATATGACTGAAATTGCATTTTTTTGAAACCTTAGCCAAAAAAAGCTTGGGTGATTTAAGACTCCTAGTTGAGTGAATCCTTGAGTACTTGTCTCCTTTGCTATAATATTTTGATAGAATGTTCAAGAAAAACTGGAAATAGGATGAATAACAAGGCTATACCATATAATCAACAATTCAGTCCTAATCCTGTATACTTACATAGTGTATCACTGTCCAATTTCACACTGAGTTTGCTCTTCTTAGCCTCCCAACAATGCTATAAGGTTTTTCTCACTCATAAGTGGGAACTGAACATTAACCACAATAGCACAAGTGAGGGAACAGCAGTCGCGGAACACTGCTGGAGCAGGAGGGGGCACGTACCAACACAAAGGGTACTTGGTCCTAAAACAGGGGAAGTGAGGGCCAGGTGGAGGCCCAGCCTTCACCGGCACATGGACTGCTTATGTACCTAATCCTGACTTGTACCCCACATCTCTATAATAAAATAAAGTTTAAATAAATAAATATGATATTGTCAATCCAGAAATGCAAATAATTTGCAGAAGATCACAGAGTTGGCAAGTACCACCTGAAAATTGCCGAATCATGGACAAAAATGATCTCCTAAATAGCGCATATTGGCTTAGTGCTTACTCTACAAAACAGATACTGTCCTATGTGTTTCACATACTTAATTAATCTAATCTTCCCCCAAACCCTATGAAGTAATACTTTTGCCTAATTAAGGAATCTGGAAAGAGAGAGGTTTGGAATTCCTTCACAGTCACACAATCAGTGATAGAAGTAGGATTCAAACCCAGGGATACTTGCTGTTCATCCGCCTCTAACTCTATAATCTAATTTTGGGTATAATCATACCCAACTTGTAGGGCTTGTGAACATTTTCAAAGGTGTTATATGCAAAAGTGCTGAATTCTGTGTCTGGCACATGACAGATACTAAGAAATGTGAATTGAATTTGCTCTTGAAAAGCAAGATTCAGCCGGGCTCGGTGGCTCAGCCTGTAATCCCATGTTTTGGGAGGTTGAGGTGAGTGAATTGCCTGAGCCTGCAGGTTCGAGACCCTCCCGGGCAACTTGGCGAGACCTCATCTCTACAATAAATCAAAAAAATTAGCCGGGCATAGTAGTGCGTGCCTGTAATTCCAGTTACTTGGAAGGCTGAGGCGGAAGGATAGCCAGAGGCCAGCAGGTCAAGGCTGTAGGCCGGGAGCGGCCACTGCACTCCAGTCTGGGTGACAGAGTGAAAACTCCAACTCAAAAAATAAGAAATAAAAAAATTTTAAAAAAGAAAAGCCAGATTTTCTGATTCTTGACCAGATTCTTTCCCTAGCACTGTGCAACATCCCATCTTAATGCTAGATGGGGTTCTAAGGTTCCAATATGTTTACTAAAATGATAAAAAATCACTAAATTAGAATATAATGAGAAGTTTGAATGAAGTCCTAGGCCAAACTTGGCCAGAACTACAGAACTTAACAGCCTTGTGGTCTAGCACATGTCAACAAATATATGGGAGGTGCCAAAAAAATGTATATACATTTTAAGAGCTGTTATCTATGTATTACTTTCCCAAAGTTGAATTAAATTATAATAGCAATCTGTAGTATAATGTTCCCTCAACCGAGCTTCTGTCATTTTCTTTGACTGTCCTGCCTGTCGCATGGTGATGCTAGCATTCATTTGATTAGCATCATCTTTTGAGCTAACGTCTTACTTAAAATGTATATACATTTTTTTGGTACCCTCTGTATAGTGAGTAAGAGACAACCTCTTGAGGCAAAGTGATGCTACCTGGTCTTGTTTCTATCAATTCAGGATATGTGACCACTTCAGTGTTGACTTAGCTTTATAATCTTCCTTTTCAGTAAAATACTGCAAAGTAAGATAATATCGACTTCCTGTGGATTTTAGAATGAAAGGAAAAACATCTTAAAGGATTAAAATTTATTTAAATATGTATCATCAATACCTGGAATATAGAAAATACTCAGTATAAGTTGAATACCTGAATGATACCAAGTTCCCATCCTTTATAACTCTCTACTGGTAGTCCTCCTTATATGAAAAATGACTAGGTTTTTTCTTTTTTAAGGTAGAGTGAAGTTTTTAAAACATTTTGGCTAGGTGCAGTGGCTCATTTCTGTAATCCTAGCACTTTGGGAGGCAGAGATGAGAGGACTGCCTGACTCTGGGGGTTTGAAACCAGCCTGGACAACTTGGAGAGACCTCGTCTCTACAATAAATCAAAAAATTTGCCAGGCATGGTGATGCACAACTGCAGTTCCAGCTATTTGGAAGGTTGAGACAGAAGGATCACCTGAGCCCAGAAGGTCGAGGCTGTGGTAGCCATGAGTGTGCCACTGCACTCTAGCCTGGGCAATAGAGTGAGAGTCCTACTCAAAAAATAATTTTTTCTTATTATTTGATATTAGGAAATCTAACATTTAAATGAACTCAAACACATAGTTGTCAGTACAAAATTACTATAAGCATATGAGCAATTCCAATATTTAAGAAAAATATATTATCTTTATTTTTGGTCCATGTACTGATTTTCTCAGGAAGAGATCCTGTTACAAAAATTTGCAAGTTTTATGTAGTAGCATGCCTAAATATTCAAAATATTCTTGGGTTTATAATAAGTCTGTAATTTAAGTATTTCTTCCTAATATAGACATTGTTACTATATAAGTCAGTATCATTCTTTTTCTAAAATCTGGAAATGTAGACATAACTAACTTTAACAGTGGTTATTTCTGGACGGTGGAATCTGTGATTACCTGCTGCTTTTGTTTTGTATTTTTGTTTTGCTTTTCAGGAATTTTATGACGCACATGTATCATTTATATAAAACAATAAATACATTATCTTTAATATCTCCCTAACACGGCTATCATTTACTCAGCCATTTAAAAATCACTCCTTAAGCCGGGCTCGGTGGCTCAGCCTGTAATCCCATGCCTTTGGGAGGCTGAGGTGAGTGGATTGCCTGAGCCCGCAGGTTCGAGACCCGCCGGGGCAGCGAGACCTCATCTCTACAATAAATCAAAAAATCAGCCGGGCATGGTAGCGCATACCTGTAATTCCGGCTACTTGGAAGGCTGAGGCGGAAGGATCGCCGGAGCCCAGCAGGTCGAGGCTGCGGTGGCCGGGAGCGGCCACTGCACTCTAGTCTGGGCGACAGAGTGAGACTCCAACTCAAAAAAAAAAAATCACTCCTTAAGCACCTACTATCTGCAAGGATTTTGTTATTCTTTGTATTTAACAAAGATAAATGAGACAAGGTCTCTGTTTGTAGGGGGGTTGTAGGATGGTGGAGAGGAGAGAAAACGGTAAGACAATAAAACTAATGATGTGCTACAGGTACCCAGGAGAAACACGAGCGGGACTCAGTGGGAAGGATCAGTCTGCCTGGGAGAGGAGGATGAGAAAATCTTCCTGGAAGAGGTGACCCTTCACACAGGACAAAGACAACACCCATCTATCCTTGGCATGACCCCAGTTGTTCATAAATTCATCCACTCTGAACAGGCTATATTTCTTTCTCTTTTTAAAATTTTTTATTTTGAAGAATTATAATATTCAGGGTTAGGTATACAACTGTTCATTATGCAGTTGCCGTTGTTCATGAGGTATGCCCCACCCCGGCAGTTTCCCACTACTGCCAATCTCACCCCCCTCCCCAGCAGTTTCCAATTACTGCCAATCCCTTTCTTATGATTAATTGTTCAAGGTCCACTTATGAGTGACAGAACAAGTGGTACTCAGTTATTTGTTTCTGTGATAGATAACTCAGTATTATAGACTCTCAGTCCATTCAAGTTGCTGCAGAGTTCATAATTTTGTCCTTCTTTATGGCTGCATAATATTCCATCATGTATATATACCACTTTTTTTTATCCAGTCCTCTTTTGATGGACAACATGGTTGGTTCCATACTTTTGTGATTGTAAATAATGCAATAAACATGTGTGCAGGTATCTTTTTCATAGAGTGATTGAGTTCCTCCAGGTATATTCCCAGTAGGGGGCATGTGGGGTCATATGGAAGGTCAATTTTTAGATCTTTTAGGAATCGCCAAACTGTTTTTCACAGAGGCTGTACTAGTTTACACTCCCACCAACAGTGTAGAAGTGTTCCCTTTTCGCCACATCCTCTCCAGTATCTATCATTTCTTGAGTTATTGATGATGGCCATCCTGACTGGAATTAGGTGGTACCTAGGTGTGGTTTTAATTTGCGTTTCTTTAATGACTAGTGAGGCTGAGCATTTGTTCATGTATCTGTTTGCTGCTCATATGTCTTCTTTTGCGAAGTGTCTATTCATTTCTTTTGCCTGTTTGCTTTTTTCTTTTCGGCAAGTTTGAGTTCCTCATAGATCTTAGATGTTAGGTCTTTGTCAGATATACAGTTGGCAAATATTTTTTCCCAGACTGTGGGCTGTCTCCCTGTTCTCTTGATGGTTTCTTTGACTTTGCAGAAGCTTGTCAGTTTGATGAGGTCCCACCTGTCTATCTTATCTCTTATGGCATGAGCATTGAAGTTTTGATCAGGAATGGGCTGCCAGTTCCAATTTCCATAAGGGTGTCTCCTGTGTTTTCTAAGGTTCTTATAGTTTGAGGTTTTACATGTAGGTCCTTGATCCATTTCAATGAACAGGCTGTATTTCATCTTAAGGGCCTGTAGTATAACACTGGCCTAAGAATCACCTAACATTCCAAGTCAATGTGATTCCAAACTGAAGAAAAGATTCAGGAACTGCCATTTGGCTTATGATTACGTTCCAGGTTCATCTCCGAAACTCAAAGAAACTGGTGGGAAACAGACGGGAGGGACCAAGAAACTGCTAGGAGAAAAATAAAGAAAACTTTTTATTTCATTCTCCTAAAATAATCAGTTACCAGAAGAGAAGGCACAGTTAAAAACTGAAGCAGGCTAAGATTTTTGTCTACTAGGCAATGCAGAATTGTGCAGTGAACAGGATCGAAAAAAGTCATGTGGGCTGGCAGGGAGATCCCAGCCCAGACGAGATGGTGTGACTGAGGTGTCATCCTCTCTGTTTATAAGTTTCAGCCTCGTGTAAAATTGGCAGATTTCTTCAATGCTGCATAACAAATAGGAAACCAGTTCAGGCCCATCCCCAGCCTGACTCTTCCACTCAACACCATTGTCTCAGGGCCAACTGCAGACCGATGTGGCAAGAGGGAGTGAGAAATAGAGGATCTTCCTCTCCAGGCCACCCTCCCTAACTCCGCCCAGCCCTGAAGTCTCAGGCTGCACTCCAGTTCTGTCCTTTCCCCAGAACAACCATCGTGTCGTGCCTGAAAGGAAAGGTGCTTAGAAGCTTCCCTGAGTCTCATTTTCCTCCGAGGGGAACATGAACCTTCAGTTTTTTTGAACGTATCTGAAAATCCACTGTCAACACCCATCTTTGCTGCCATTTCTTATAGGAAATGAGTAGTGGAAGAACCGATAAGGCCAGTCATGGTGGCTCACACCTGTGATCTCAGGAAGTAGAGGCAAGAGGATTGCCTGAGCCCAGGGTATCGAGACCAGCCTGGACAACTTGTTGAGACCTGTCTCTACAATAAATAAAAAATAAAAATTAGCCGGGCTCGGTGGCTCAGCCTGTAATCCCGTGCCTTTGGGAGGCTGAGGTGAGTGGATTGCCTGAGCCCGCGGGTTCGAGACCCGCCTGGGCAACGAGACCTCATCTCTACAATAAATCAAAAAATCAGCCGGGCGTGGTAGCGCGTGCCTGTAATTCCGGCTACTCGGGAGGCTGAGGCGGAAGGATCGCCGGAGCCCAGCAGGTCGAGGCTGCGGTGGCCGGGAATGGCTATTGCACTCCAGTCTGGGCAGCCGAGTGAGACTCCAACTCAGAAAAAAATAATAATAAAAATAAAAATAAAAATTAGTCAGGCATGATATCATGCATCTGTAGTTTCAGCCACTTGAAAGGCTGAGGCAGAAGGATCATCTGAGTTCAGCAAGTCGAGGCTGTAGTAGCCATGATTGTGCCACTGCACTCCAGCCTGGGCAGCAGAGTGAAACTCTGACTCAAAAACAAAAAATAAAATAAAGAGGGGCAAGGTCATGGGTAAGAGGTTGCTAGGATTAAAAACCCTTATAAAATTGAAATTGCTATGTGGTAGATATGATGGACAGGCATTCAACTCCCATTCTACCTTCCTCCTGGTATGTCTTCCTGTATGACAAAACCTGAAAAGTAAAAAGCACAGTCTGACAAACAACTGGAGCTCTGATGTGATTTTGGTTTGACTCAATCAATGAACTTGAGAAATGTCTAGAAAGTGAAGGGAAGATGGGGCCATGCTAGTGCTCTCTGCTGCTATTTCCACACTTTCTGCAGATAAACCCACCATGGAGACTCAGAAAAATGCCACATAATATAATAACCTGGCCCAAAATGTTCAATCATCAAAAATGCAGGCTGGTGTTATCATGAGATTAATGAGCTGACTGGAGCAAGACCACACAGTCAGTCAGCTGAGGAGTTCTCAAGGTCTAGTTGCACCTAAAACTTGTTCTGGCCCAATTCAGGCATGAGGTCAACAGTGGCCATTGTTTATGTAGCTCCAGCCTCAGTGATGCTTCGAAGAAAGTGGCAGCCATCCCAGGAATGTCCCAGTTCATGAGTCCCCATCTTTGTCAGCATCACCTAGAGAGATTGGGCTGGAGAGATCACTGAGGATGCAGGGACTCCACCTGTGCTGCCTGGCTTCTCCAGATAGGCTTACCTGGCTGGCCCTGGCTGGCCTTACCCCTCCGCCCTCAGCTCCACCTGCCTCAAGGGGAAACAGGAACCTTAGCCCACTCCCATTCACCAGCCAGGTGGAGCGGACAATGACAGCCACTCACTTTATATCCACATTTGTAGTATTATGGGCTACATCACTGTGGGTCTTACTAGATTTGATGTTTCCATAGCTGCATTAACAGAAACCCTGTCACTAGCTTCGTGTGAGTTAAGAGGCAGGGCACGGGCATCCATTTTGCCAGTGAGGATCACAGCAGTCACAACACAGGTCTGGAACAAGAGCTGTTAGTGGTGACAACCCAATCGTAGGTTTCATCACCAGTGATACTGCAGGAATCTCAGCCTGCCTCACTGACCTCTGTCCTGTCCTCTTGCCTGTCCCCCTCTGTATTTCCACTATGGTAAGTCTCCTACATATGAGCCTTCAAGTTGCAAACTTTCAAAGATGTGAATGTGCGTTCACATGTCCAATCACGTAAGTTAGTTCACTGTATTTTTCAAGGTACTGTACTGTAAGATTAAAAATGTTTTCTTTATTTTTTGTGTTTTTTATATGTTATATGTGTGAAAAGTATTATAAGTCTATTATAGTATGGTACTATACAGCCAATTGCATTAGTTGGGTACCTGACTCACTTTGTTGGGCTTAACAACAAATCGAACTTATGAATGCATTCTTGGAACGGAACTCGTTCATATGTAGGGTACTTACTGTACTTCACCATTTAGAAAGATTTGAGTCATCATCAGTTTGAGATTCCAAGCTACCCTAACCTCACAGGACGGCCTGTTGAACACCCCTTGTTGCCTGAGGGTTTCAAACCTCAGGGTAATCAGACCAGGCTGAAACTCCCTTGTCTATTCCCCTAAGCTTGGGGCCATTCTTAAGGAATGCCCAGATCTGAGACCTGGAAGACACAGGTAGAAGTTATCATTCCCCCAGACTGCCTCAACTCACGGAGAACTTACAAAATGTCAGAAAGTGGATGGATAGGTTCAAGAATGCATGGAGAGGTGAGAGGATGGGTGAATGCATAGGGAGAGAGAGACAAAGACGTGGGCAATATGTTCATGCAAGGAGGAAGATGAAGAGCAGAAAGACAGAATGCATCTCGTGTTCTCTACATAGACACAGACATAGATATTGACTGTCTCCAATCTGCACAGAGCTTTCTTCTAAAAATAATAACAATAAGCATTATGCGTGGTATCCCTTTGCCTGGCTAAAGAATCTATTTTAAACCGTCCCTGCCTTGGCAAAGTCCAATTCTGCTGAGCACACTCTCCTGCTAAGAACCAGGCTGAACCCTGATGATTACTAAATAAGAACATAATTAATTATTTCTTCAACTGAATAGCCCTGAATTCTACCACAAATCAATCAGTTCTTCTAGCCTAAGAAGCTCTGACTCTATTTTAGCTCAATGAAAACAAAATCAATGAAGGCCAATTACGGCCCATCTCGTTAGAGTATGCAAATGGTGTGCCATACAAACACACCGGTTGCCTCCTACAAGGCATGGAAACTAGGGAAGCCAACTGCAGGCTGCTGCTGGCCCCTAGCTGCCCAGGCCACACAGTACAGCCATGCCTACCTGGAGTCTTCCAGTGGGAGGTCAAGGGAGGCTTCTCTCCTTTCTTCCTTTAAAAAATAAGTCTTTGGGAGGGATGCTGTGGCTTACGTCCATAATCCAGCACTGCAAAGACAGGAGGATTGCTTGAACCCTGGAGTTCAAGACCAGCCTGGACAACATAGTGAAACCTCATTTCTGCAAAAATATCAAAAAATTATCCTGGCACGATGGTATGCACCTTAGTTCCAGCTTTTTGGGAAGCTGAGGCTGCAGTGAGCCGTGATCATGCCACTGTACTTCATTCAGCCTTTGCTACAAAGTGAAACCTCAGCTCAGATAATAATAATAACAATAGTTTGTCTTTAGGCTCTTAGGCAGAAGGCGTCGTGTTGGGTCATCAAGGTGCTGGGTCAAGTGTAAGGGCAGATATTAGATATTTGGAGGTATTGGGCTATTTTCCCATGTAACAATATCCTACATCTTGAAACTGCATCTCATTATTTGTAAACCTGCAGCCTGATATGTGGTGCCCCAAGATTTCTGAACTAGGATAGTATATGTCATAAAGGGCCAGGCAAGCCTCAGAGACAGACAGAGGGTGGACATGCAAGGAACATTGAAGGGATATAAAACAAAACTCCCGTGTCCCCCCAGGAGTTTCCAACACCCACCATTCCCTGGCCGGAGGGCCAAAATTCCCACTGCTACCTTTCTTTGGGATTAAGGCTTTGCATCTAGAGAACCCCTACTAAATGCAAGGTAAAGTGAAAAGAGGGGGTCACTTAAGCGCCAATTTCCCAAACTTTAGGTACCTGTACACCACATCACCATTTTTTTTCCATATCAGAGTAATACCTGTAGTATTATTTATTAATCAAAAGTGCTCTGCTGTTGACCCTTCTTGATTGAACCACAAGCCTCAACTGAAGGCTGAACTGCTTGTCCAGTTTATGGACGTTGTAAAATAACATCAGCTGTGTGATGTATCATGACTCCAGAAAGGTTAAAACAGCGAGGGAAATGTGAAGCTCTGGAATCTGAGAAATAGAGTAATATTGCTCTCCTTAAATCAACTCACTTTTTTTTTTTTTACTTAATAAATTTCTGCTTAAAAGAACATTAGCCGGGCATACTTTGGAAGGCTGAGGATTGCCTGAGAACTGGGAAATTTGGGAATACTTTGTCTCTACAATAAATCAAAAAAATTAACTGAGTATGGTGACACATGCCTGTAGTTCCAGCTACTTGGGAGACTGAAGTAGAAGGATCACCTCAGTCTAGAAGATCAAGGCTGTGGTGGCTGTGAGTGTGCCATTGTACTCCAGCCTGGGAAACAGAGTGAGACCCTATTCAAAAAAATAAAATGCATAAAAGGACATTGCCCTAGAAACCAGTATCAATGGCATAAATAAAAGGGAATGGTGTAAATAAATGAAATAAAAGTAAAGAAATAAATTTAAATTCTAGCTAATATGATTAATCAAAGTGTATATTTTTTTATGTTCCCTTCTGGTGTGCATATTATACTTCAATACCTCCCCAAAAAAATCTAGAAATAATTCTAGCTTCCCAGGCTTTGAGCCTGAAGTCTACAGGTGCTTTATTAAAAATGGAGATAAGGTTTCAGAGGGTTAAAAACACACTAGCACCAAAGTGAAACTTTCTTCTTGACTGAATCAGAAAGACTTTAGAAGAAATTGTAAAGGTAATAATTTTCACTTTACAGAATTGTGATGTAGTATCCCCAAATCTGAGAGAGTTGTGCGTAATGTACTTGACCTATTCCAAAGAAGTCACCCAGAGGCCCAGCAGGAAAAGACAGTTTAGTAAGACTTCAGAAAGGCACATAGGTGGCAAGTTGGTGAAGAAACTGCCCCTGGGGCAATACAGCAGCAATTTTATAACCAAAGCAATCAAGCCAATCGTTCAAACTCCTATTCGGTATATGCAATTACATTGATCAGGTCTAATAACTACATTGCTTTCAGCTTTGCTTGGTCACCTACATCCTATGACTCATGACTAAGAATACACACACCCTTCAGAGACCAGCCTTGGTCAGAGGCTGCTGCCTGAGGGAGGAGGCAGGAAGAAGCCAGGCATGACGGGAAAGTTTCTGAACAATACCTCGCAGAAATTCAGTCCTATGTAATATCACCTTAATAAGCCACCTAAAATGGTCTTCCTCCTACTACTAGCCCCACGGTGCCACTCAGTAAGTAAAAGATACTGAAAAGCCACCATTGACCTGTAGAATGAGTTCATCAGAATTCCTAACTGTCATTTTGGAGAGCCAAGTAAAGGACCCCAGGTAATGGAACAGAGGAAAGGTAAGTACTGATAGGTGAGGAAGGAGAAGCCTGGGATGTGGAGGGTGTCACCAAGAGAACAGCCCGGGGAAAGACACCAAGGCAAGCTGAAAGGAGGACCCTGAGCTGCAGCATCCGAGAAAGAGACATTCTGGGGTGTGTTCATGGGAAAAGGGAATGATTCGAGGGTAATTGAGAAGAACAGAAAGCAAATCTTGCCAATTTAGTGATGTTGGCATCATACCACGATTGTCACTGAAATGGACATCTGCTTCTCATAACTCTTGTGGGAATGTTGCTCCTGCACTAAGTCAAGACACAGGGGACTCTGTGACAACACAGGCAAAGAGGATACACGTAGGGACCTTGGGACCCCAGACTAATATGCTAAGAAGAACCCCAGCCCTTAGTTCTGGTGTTTCCTCACTGTTAGTTTAGGAGCTTTTTGGTCTAATTCTCTTAACTCTAATGTATACCAACTCCCTCGTGTTTCTCTCTGGAAATTATGAAAGACAATTAGCCAGGATGGTTTTCATGGTGATCTTTCTTATACATTAGTGTCTCTTTCTAAGGAAAGCAATCCCACTTCCCTTAACCTGAGTGTATGGCTACTTAGAGATCACTTAAGAGGCAAAGCCTTGGTATTCTGAGTTAGCATCACCTGGAAGTTGGTATTCTTAAACCAAGATGGCATAGAAATGGAGGATTTAACTTCTTATCGTGGCCACCGGATTTCCTTACTTATTTTTTGCTCCATTAATCATTTTGTGGTTCTTCCCTTGAACTTACTCATCTCTCTTAATATACGGCGACCAAAATTGGTCATTATAGTCTAAATAATGGTTGATCAATGCCAAGTATTAGAGAATGTATTCTTGGCCTTTTCATGTCATACTCCTGTTAATACATCTCTCAATCATGTTCCCTTTTTTAAATAATAGCATTACAAACTGCTGACTCATACTCAATTTATGGTCCACAATGCTTCAGCCAATTATTTTAGTACCCCGTGAATGCAAATCAGCAGGGCCCACACGTTTAGATACAGAACTCACTTATTTAAATTACCTCCCTCCAAGTCTTCTGTTTCCCCTTTCATTCTCCTGAAGTATGCATTACCTATTTCCAGAGCCCACTCACTTGATCATGCAGAAAGGTTTTTTAAACAGACATTGAATGCCCTGTGGCCTTTTGATGTCATCAGTGATTCTCTTTCCTATCTAATTAAAGGACAGCACTCTTCTTGCTCCTGATAGAGTTAAAAAGAATGTTCTATTTCGCCTTTGTAAGTTGCATCTCATTTCCTGCTTTAGTAATTCTGACCTTACTTTTACAAACCTTTCTACAGATAATTGTCCTTGAAGCTTCAGATTTCTCTAGAATTTCTTTCTACTTCAGAAGCTTATGTAGTTCTTTGATAAATCAACTGGATTTTTTTTTCTGTCGTCGCAATTTTTATAGACATGTGTACATGAACCTGTTCTTCCCTTTTGCCCTTGACAAAGTTCTGATAATGCACTCTAAGAAATCTAATCTCATGTTGAAGGAATGTAATTGGTTGAAAAGGAGATGAAAGGAAAGAACCCAGGTAAGCAGAGATTTTGTTAAGAAAATGTATCGTTACAACACCAAGTGTGAGCCCTAATGTGAGCCAGGGTCTTCCAATGATAATAACGTGTCAGTGTGGGTTCATCAGCCTTAACACTGTGTCAGGAGGTCTAAAAATAGGGCAGGTCACACATGTGTGTGCGGAAGTATGTGGAAAATCTCCATTCCTTCCTCTCCATTTTGCTGTGATCCTAGAACTGCTCTTAAAAAAATGAAGTCTATTACAAAAAGAAGAAAGAAATGTCGTGTTGTTGAGATTTTTTTAAACACAAGAATATATGGTTCCTTTTATTTGGAATAATTTCTTCCTTTAAATCCTCAGTAATTTCTCTTTCTAAAATATCTCAGAGAAAGATATTCCACATTATCTCCATCCACCCATTCCAGAATGTGTTCTTGCCACCCTTTGCTTAATCTCTCTCTTTTTTTTGAGTCAGAATCTCACTCTTGTTGCCCAGCCTGGAGTGCAGTGTCTCCGGCGATCCTTCCACCTCAGCCTTCCAAGTAACTGGAACTACAGGAGAGCACTACCACGCCCAGCCAATTTTTTATTTTTTGTACTTTTTAAAAATTTCTTAAACTCAATTTCTCTACTTGTCTCCTAAGCTCATGAAAGGGGGAAAGGCCAAAATGGAGGAACTTTAGTCAGAGTGGCGGCCATCTTAACACGGCTTGGCTTTGTCCTGTCTTTTCAGCAGCTTACTTCAACTCACCTTATAAGTATTAAACAAGAGCTGGGCTCGGTGGCTCAGCCTGTAATCCCACGCTTTGGGAGGCTGAGGTGAGTGGATTGCCTGAGCCCGCGGGTTCGAGACCCACCTGGGCAACTTGGTGAGACCTCATCTCTACAATAAATCAAAATGAGCTGGGTGTGGTAGCACACGCCTATAGTTCCAGCTACTCAGAAGGCTGAGGCAGAAGTATCGCCGGAGCCCAGCAGGTCGAGGCTGCGGTGGCCGGGAGTGGCCACTGCACTCCAGTCTGGGCGACAGAGTAAGACTCCAACTCAAAAAAAAAAAAAAAAATAAGTATTAAACAAGAAACAAAACCAGTTTCCCCGAGATAGTTACTGATCATTGTCTTGTAACCCCACAAACATGTAATGACCCTTTTATCCAAGGTATTTGTCTCCCTGCCATAAAGGGCCAAGTTAACCTAATCTATTTTGATCAACCCTTTGTGACCCACATGACACAGACCACCACCCCATTACCATGGTGATAGCTCCTGTGTTATCCCACCCAAGAGTGCCTACCTGCACTCTTGATGAATTAAAAGCTTTCAGCCTCAAGCATTCGCTGCCAAACATTCCTTAATAAGCTTCTGGCCCCCTCTCTGATCTTGGAGAGGTGGGTCCACCCTTTTTCTCTGATCTACTTTCTTTTTTATTTTTATTTTTTGAGGTGGAGTCTCACTCTGTCACCCAGGCTGGAGTGCAGTGGGGCACGCTCACAGCCACCGCAGCCTCGACCTGCTGGGTTCCAGCAATCCTTCCACCTCAGCCTTCCAAGTAGCTGGAACTACAGGCGCACGCTACCCCACCCAGCTAATTTTTTTGATTAATTGTAGAGATGAGGTCTCGCCAAGTTGCCCGGGTGGGTCTCGAACCCATGGGCTCAGGCAGTCCTCTCACCTCGGTCTCCCAAAGTGATGGGATTACAGGCTGAGCCACCAAGCCTCGCCTTCTCTGAACTACTTTCTAAATAAACCTTTTCCAACCTACTCTTTGTGCAACCTATTCTTTGCATTTTTCCCATGGCACCAGCTCACTGACTAACAACTCATTTCTGTCTTCAGCGTTCACAGCACAGCAGGAAGGAAAATCAGGTTGTCCTGACCCTTAATATAAACTCACACTTTACGTAGTACGGTTCTGCCACCATGTCTCACCCCCTCCCCTGCCTGTGCTCCAGTCCAGACACCCAGGTAACTGCAGCAGCCCACTACTGTCAACCTACCATGACCTTATCCTCCCTGTAGTCTGAGCTCCTTACAGTAGCTGACAACGCCTTTCAAAGTATGAATTGCTCTCAGTGCCCATTGGCTTCCCATCACACGAAAGAGAAAAATTTTAAAACTCTAAACTCCTTGTCCTGGCCCAGCGAGGCCTCCTGCTCTCTGACCCCAGCCCTGCCACATCCTGCTCTCACTTTAATGGGCCACGCTCATCGGCACCAGGGCCTTTGCGCTTGTTTCCCCCACCTGAATGCTCTTTCCCCTTCACATTGCTATCTGCTTAAATGTCATCCCTCATTCCCTCATCCTGCTTTGTTTCTCTTCTTTCCAAAACCTGACATTATTTTCTTTAGATATGTATTCATTTGTTGAACACATCTCCCTACTAGAATGTGAGTTCTGGCCAGGTGCCATTGTTCATGCCCGTAGTCCCAGCAATTTTGGAATCCAAGGTGGGAGAATTGTTTGATCTCAGGAGTTCGAGACCAGCCTAGGCAACATAGCAAGACCTCATCTCTACAAAAAAATAAAATTAGTCTGATGTGGCACTCACCAATAGTCTCTGCTATTCAGTAGGCTGAGGCAGGAGCATTGCCTGAGCTCAGAAAGTTGAGGCTGCCGTGAGCCAGGATCGGGCCCCTTCCAGCCTGGGTGACCAAGTGAGAACCCGAGACACACAGACACACACCACACACACACACACACACACACACACACACACACACACACACACACACAGAGAGAGAGAGAGAGAATGTGATTTCTATGAGGGCAGGGATTTTTGTCTCTTTTGTTCTCGTCTGTATTTTCAGCAACTGAAACAGTTCCTGGGATGCAGCAAGTGCTCAAAAATAATTTTAGAATAGTTAAGTGAGGAAATAATTACTGACTCTTTTACCTAGTGATCTATCACATTCCTTTAGGCACAGAAATTACACACCATGGTGAGAACAGATTGCTGGGAATGCGTGTCTTTGCTCCTCAGAAGTCTCATTCAAAAGAAAAATATTTGACTTTATAATTATGAGACAGTCTGGAAATTCCTATCATGAAATACTATTCTGGGTCATTTTATGGCAAACTCACTGGCAAAATAATTTGCAGTTTATAATTTGCAGAGAAAAGTTTCCCTTCGCCCACTGCTCTTTGCAAAGGTCAAAAAGAACAACATTGATCAGGGTTCAGGAGGGCTGAGGAAATCGTCATTCAAGGTTGAATGATGGCATCTAGGGAAGCATGAGAAGTGTGCTAAGTACTTGAAGAGAAGGCCAGATAAGGAGGCCGCTGGGAGCTTGTGCTATGGCTGCAGCGACATCTTCCAGGGCAGGGGCAGGCCCCCGTTATACTTGCAGCATGAACCCTATTGAAGATCAGATGTGGTCCAGCGTAAAACCCTGAGGGGGAAATAATTGACAATGATATCCAGGAACTGCCTTCATAAGCATTCTTATTTTTAAATTTTAAAATCAAATGCATTTTTCCAAACCAGAAAACCTCTATTATATTTCACATTGTTTCACGGCCATTAAAAATAAAGATGTGCTGGGTGTGGTGGCTCATGCCTATAATCCCAGCACTTTGGGAGGCCGAGACAGAAGAATTGTTTGAGCCCAGGAGTGCTAGACCAACCTGGGCAACATAACAGAACATCACCGCTACAAAAAAATTTTAAAAATTAGCAGAGTATGGTGGTGCATGCCTGTAATCCCAACTACTTAGGAGGCTGAGGAGGAAGGATCAAATGAGCCCAGGAGACCAAGAATACAGTGAGCCATGATTGTGCCACCGCACTCCAGCCTGGGTGACAGAATGAGACCCTAACTCAAAATATATATAAAGAAAAAATTCCCACTACTCAACAAGGGTACCTGCATAATGAACACTCATATACCTAACCCTGAATTGTTCTCCACATCTTTAAAATAAAAATTTTTTTTAAAGGATGAGATTCATTTAGCAATTATTTATCCATGCAGTCCACCATTTGTTTTGAAAATAGTCAGCAAATATTCACTGCACACTTACTATGACTGTGTTGCTGAAGAATCCACACCATTGGTGGCAAGGGGTGGTAGAGAGATGTTGTCTCTGACCTCACAGAGATGCAAGCCATTGTGTTAGCCCTCTGGCACTTTTGTTAAAAAGAGAGTTGACTATGATGCAAGCATCCAGTAGCGAACAGAGCATCTCGAAAGAGAGAGACAATTTGGGAACTTATTTGACCATGGTCACAGGAGGAGTGATGACTTTCCAAGTGTGTTACAAAGTAAACAACTTCATTAAATTCATCATGATTAAATGTGCTTGCCTGTGTGTGAGAACTTGAGTTGTTATTTATTTCTTAATGGGATTTTAATGGGTGTGGGTTTTGTAAATAGTTTTAATAGGACAGGGACCACGGTTTCCAATGATATTCCAACATTTAGGTTAAATTACCTTTTCTTTTTAAAAGTACTTGGTGTTAACAAAGTGCTGGACTTTACCAAAGTCCAAATAATTCTGGTTCATGCTATTGTTAACTGAAATTAGTCATAAGATCAAAATTAGGTGAATGTGTGGGTTTATGCTTGCAAACACTTACGTACTATTCTTCCACACACATACAAAAGCAAGCTGACCAGGACAGAGAGGACTGAAGCCTTCCCAATCTCCAGCATGTCCACTGTGATAGGAATCAAAAATGGACTAGTGCAATGTCCACTTTAGCCTGTCTACCATACCTTCTTGTCCTAGAGAAGCTGGATAGATGTCAACCACATTTTTCCATCTCATCCGAAGATGCACTTGAGCAAGACTCAAATTCAAGCTCATGTTGAGTGGAAAGGGAGATACTTGTTTTGCTGGGGCAGATTTAGCAGGCAGATCATAGCTCTGGAGCCAACAACATTGGAGCCAGCTCCCTGATCCCTAGGTGTTGGCCCAGGTGATATGTTTCTGAGTCAGCATCGGAGACAGTGATTTCCTGATTCCAGATTCCCAGCTGAGGACTCTAACCCACAGTGACCTGGACTCCTGTGACCTCCTGACTCTTCAGCTTCCTGATTGTACCCAGAGTTCCTTTGCCAGGCTGGATTCAGGTTGTCCTCTTGGTAGCAACTGGGGATGACCAGCCTGGGACCTGCTCCCCCAACCCTTCCACACTCATTCCCTGTGTTAAATTTCCTCCTGCATAAAGTAACTGAAGCAGTCTCTCCTATGTGCGACTGAATGCTGCCTGGTAAGGCCTCTAACGACAACTCTACCCAAGAGTCAACTTTCAAAACCAGGCAGCCTTGGTTTCACCTTTGTCTATAGAAAACCTTCCAAGTCGTACCTAAACAAGACTTTGGGTGGTATTTTAAGGTTTTTTTTTTATACTACTTTAATGACTCCTTAAAAAGAACATAAAATTCCTTTTATGTCTCTTTGTCCTCTCTCCTGTGTTTTTAGCCAGTCCCCATTTCCTGGGTCATGGTAAGCTCCTTGAAGTAGGTCTGTTAATGCAGGGGTAATAAAAGCAAAACGTGCCTTGAAAACATTGGAGGGTACTGGGCGGGTGAGATGGAAGTGAGAACCTCCATTTTGACTTTGATACAAATTGTTTTGTTAAAAAACTATGCCCCTAGCCGGGCTCGGTGGCTCAGCCTGTAATCCCACGCCTTTGGGAGGCTGAGGTGAGTGGATTGCCTGAGCCCGCGGGTTCGAAACCCGCCTGGGCAGCGAGAACTCATCTCTACAATAAATCAAAAAATCAGCCGGGCGTGGTAGTGCATGTCTGTAATTCCGGCCACTTGGAAGGCTGAGGCGGAAGGATCGCCGGAGCCCAGCAGGTCGAGGCTGCGGTGGCCGAGAGTGGCCGCTGCACTCCAGTCTGGGCGACAGAGTGAGACTCCAACTGGAAAAAAAAAAAAAACTATGCCCCTGACAAGACATCAAAATCCCAGATTCCAAACTTATTTTTTAAGATAGAACATTAGAGATCATGTAATCAAGCCCTCCCACCACGCTGACTAAGAGAACAAGACATTTAGTTTTTGCAGTTTTTAAACCAACTACCGCCTTTCTGCATGCAGAGCAAAATCACTATAATAATAACGATAATAATAGTTCTCACTTGTTGAAAGCTAACGCCAGGCAAGACTATAGATAGATCAATGATAATTTCCAAAACTTACATCACCCCTGAGACTTTATTTCCTTTCTATAGATGAAAAAATTGAGGCAAAGAGAGAGAAAGGTGCCCAGGGTTTTTACTTAACTCTAGAAATAATCCTTGTAGCACATTCATTGAATCCTTCATTAGATATCTCTTTTGAGTGCCTTGAGGGAACTGTCCTTCCAAGAGAGCCACACCTCCATGGCCAGGGGTGGCATGGAGGTTTAATTGTGAATACGTAGATAGGATATAGTTCTGCAGCTCACTCACCTGCTGGACCAGAAGATGGCCAGTTGGACAACCCTCACGGCACCAGGTGCCTTTTCTTTTAAAGAACACCTCACTTTGGTTCTGACCTTTTCACTTTTGCCTTTCATGCCTGAGTTTGCCACCCAACCCTGCTACTTGTTAGCTACGTGGACTTGGGCAAGCTCCTCAGACTCCACGTGGCTGTTTCCTCACCTTTAGAGTGAGCACCATAAAACAACCCACCTCATGGGGTTAAGGCAAGGACCAAACACAAGACTGTAAGTAAAGCACTCAGAAAAGCTGGCATGCATGGTCATCCAGTAAGTGCTATTTGTGGTTGTCATTATCATGACTGCTATTATTACTGTAGCGCCACACAGCAGCAGAATTACACAGAGTATGTACTATTTACCAGTGTGAGAAAAGCTCAAGGTATGCTCTTGAACTTCTTGGGAAGACCACAAACACAGATTGTAACTCATTCATCTGACTCAACTTAAGCTTCGAACTAAGTCAGTCCTTTGTTCCCAAATTCGCTGATTACTATAGTTTGCTTTGATCATCCACATTGATTTCTATCTCCTCAAATCAGAAGTACCACAGTACAGTCCACTAATATCTCAAAAAAATAAATCCCTTGGTCCTTTTGTGATAGACGGTGCTGTGTCACCCAAGCCCCAGCTTCAGCACTGGAGGGTCTAGTCCCACCTCTGCCGGGCACCACAGTTCTCAGCTCTCAGTCGCCTGGGTGGCGGCCCTCAGCCGGCTGAAGATGACCAACTCACCAAGGTCTTGCCCCCTCCCAGGGCTGGTTGATGTCAGAATATAAAAACCCGGTCTCCAAGCCAGAAGTGGGGACGACTCCAAAGAGCAGTGCCAGTTGCAAAGTCCCCAGGGGGTCAGGCATGTCACAGCTCGGCCTTTCCTCCTACCCAATCCTTCCCCAGTAGGTGCCCATCCCAAAAGCACGCTCAGATGAATTCCTTGCATGTGAATCTCAATTTGTCTAAATTACGACATCTCATCTGTAGAGGTAAACTCCAAGTCTGCTTCATTTCACAACTGCTCTCCTCAAAGCCACCAACCACAGTTCATGCGTACTCACAACTCAGCTGGACACACTGGGCCTCCCCAGCTCCTGGCCTCCACCCTTCAGAAGAGCAATCTTTATTGAGTCTTTCTTGAGTTTGTAGGGACTCTGTCAGCTTTTTTTTTTTATTTGTTTATTTTTTGAGCCCGGGTATCACTCTGTCACCCAGGCTGGAATGCAGTTGCACACTCACAATTCACCATAGCCTCGACCTCCTGGGTTCAGGTTATCCTCCTACCTCAGCCTCCTGAGTAGTTGGGACTACAGGCTCATGCTACCACCACCAGCTAAATGTTTTGATTTTTTGTAGAGATAAGGTCTTGTTATGTTGCCTAGGCTGGTCTCGAACACCTGGGCTCAAGCCATCCTCCTGCCTTGGCCTCCCAAAGTGTTGGGGTTACAGGCATGAGCCACCACACCTGGCCTCTGTCAGCTTTTTTCTAGTTCTTAGTGGCTTGTTTGCATGTTAACCATCCATGGTTTTGAGGGAAACAATGTTCAGGAAAGTCCCTCTAAATCACTCTAGCCTCATGTTGGGATTGAGCTCATGAAGCCTGCTTCCTACCTCACAGCGAGGCCTCTCCCACGAGGCTCCCTAGCACCTTTTGCAAATAGACTCCTGCCCGGCCCGCTGAACCCCAGCCACAAACACAGTTGCAGCTCACATGGCTTACCCAGCACACATGACTTACCTGGCTAGAGGTGAGTATAACTATTTACCTTCTAAGCAAAACACAGTTTTAAACACAGCAAACAGAGGTGAGTATAACTATTTACCTTCTAAGCAAAACACAAACTCCACCCAAGTTGGAGCTGTCATTTTAAAAAGACTGAATGATTTCTAGTTCCCTTTGAAGTCAAAGAATCACGTAGGGGTGGGTTCAGCACATTTACTCTCCTGCTTGAGTGTCATTTCCAGCTTCCCAGCATGTAGACACAGCATGGATATGCTTTCCAGCCCAGAGAGGGTGATTCCAACACTCCCTTCTCCTCCTGGAACACAAGCTCAGTCTCCGCTGCATCTGCTTCATACCCTCATCCCCACCACAGCCCTTGAAGAGGATTAGTCCCCAACAACAGGGTGACTTGACCTTACACAGGAATGTCAGTGGAACAGCTACAGAAAAGGGCGCCACACAAATGGGGTGATATGGCCAAGGACAAAACCCCTGAGCACTCTAGAAGGCAGTAATGCCAGTGATGCTCATTCTCGTGATTCACTCTGTCACCCAGGCTGAAGTGCCGTGGCATACTCACAGTTCACCACAGCCTCAACCTCCCTGGGTTCAGGCGATCCTCCCACCTCAACCTCCTGAGTTGTTGGGACGACAGCTCATGCTACCACAACCTTAGACGTTTCTCAATATTTTAAGACCCAAAATGTGTGTGTGTGTGTGTGTGTGTGTGTGTGTATAAAATGGGGAAAATGAAACATTAAATGAAATAGGAACAAAAGTCTGATCCAAGTCTGTGGGCTTGGTCACATAGAGGAAGATACATGTGTATAGGAAAAACGAGTGTAATGAAAGGAAGTAGTCGTTTCCAGGAAGACATACACTACTTGTATAAGATAGCTATGTCACTTTGGAGAAAATAGCTTGATGGTGTATATTTTCTCAGCTTTATAACATCTATTTAGAATGTTCCTTTATGAATAATAGAATATTAATATAGTTCTTTGCAATCTACCTTGTACTTTTATAATTATATATTCTATATTACAAAATACAATCTGGTCTGTTTTACTATACAAAAGATTTTGTGACATAGGTCTGTGTGGGCAAGACTGATTCTATGTTTCGTCTGTTCCCATTGTCGGTCACACTTTGATGCTAACCGGACAGACAGCTGTCCCTGGTTCTCGTCCCCGGTGGAGTGGTCAGCCATCCTACTTTTCATCCTGGTTCCCAGCCCAGGAGGGCTGATGCCACAGTGTGTCCACCTGCCCATGGAGGAAAGGAGAAACCACATTCCAGGAAAAGCCAGGCCCTCTCTCAGAAAGAAAGCTTATTACTTCTGAAGAAATCCTGGATCAGCCTTTTTTAGCATAGGTCACATTTTAATCCCAAGAGATGTATCAAATGGATACTTTATGCTTGAAATCTGTGCATCAGCTAGAAAATGGCTCTTATAATTACAGTACATATAAATAAAAAAATTATTTTAGTTCAGGGGTAAAAAATGACTGCATACACTGACAAGAAGAAGAACTCACACATGTTAATCCATCATGGCCACTGAATGAAATGACTGTCCTATTATTCATAATGATAATAAGCATAGAGACGGTTTATTGGGTACCATGTACCAGGAGTTATGCTACATCATTTGCATGATTTCATCTAATCCTGATGACCAACCTAGAGTGAAGAAATCGTGCCTTGGATTACCGAAGAGAAAATGGGGATTTTAGAGGGATTAAGTAGACAGCTCCAGGTTACACCACTCGAGAGTACTGGAAAAAGCATCCAAACCCAGGACTGCCTGACTCTGCCCTCAACCTCTGCTCATGGCCCATTGGTTGTGTTTCATAACTTCATGACAAAAACTAGGATAGACATCTGCATGCAGCAATCCTTTCTCCTCCTGTTCATAACTATAGTCTACACTGGGGCTGCCAGTTCTGAGATTAAACCAGTGGACTCCACAGCTTGGTTCCCAAGATCTCCTACCTAGAGATCTTCCCTCCCAGCCCAGCTTCTCTGCAGATAAGATGCCCACCTACTCAACTTCACAGTCTTCTCTCCTCACATTCAAAGCTACTTGAAGTTGGACCCATTCTCCGATGTTTCAGGGGTGTTTCCTTGGGCTACTACTCTGTCTTGGCCCTGAACGCAAATATTTCAGAGTTTCCAATTCGTTTCCATCTCCAAAGTTTTCAGTAAAGTACAATAAAGTTTTCAATAAAGCCTAGGAATCATCCAGAATGCAGTGGACAAATTCCTTCTGACTTAGGGGCCTACTTCCATATTTCGATCTGCATAGACACCCAAGAAACGTGGAGCTGTCTGCATGGCATTTCTCAACTTTGGGTGTTTTACTTTTAATTACATTAAGGAATACCCAGGCACAGCTTGCCCCTTCCCGAAGTGACCATGTATTCCTTCTAGTCTTGTAGCCTTTTTGCTCTCAGTTCATCCGGCCCTGACCTGCAGGGACCTGATTCACCAGCTCTTCCAGTAGAAAACCCATCACAGCAAGAGTTGGTTTTGCTAATCTTCTGTCCTTATTAAGTGCTCAAATAACCATTGTACGCAGATTTTGGTCCAGTTGTGGAGAAAAGGGAACAGATGCTTCTGCACTGTAGGTGGGAGTAGGAAGTTAGTTCAACCTCTGTGGAACTCCGTGTGACAATTTCTCAAAGAACTAAAAATTGAGCTCCCAGTAATCCCTCTCCTGGGAATATACTCAGAGGAAAATAAATCACTCTACCAAAACACAAATGTTCATTGTATCACTAATCACAATAGCAAAAACATGGAGCCAATCCAGATGCCCATCGAGCGTGGACTGGATCAAGAAAATGTGGTTCATACACACGATGGAATGTTATGCAACCATGAAGAAGAATAAAATCATGGCCTTCACAGCATCTTGGATGCAGCTGGAGACCATCATCCTAAGTGAACTATCACAGAAACAGAGAACTGAAGACCGCATGTTCTCACTCATAAGCGGGCCCTGATCACTGGTCACAGGAGCACAAGGGTGGGATCAGCAGACGCTGGAAGAGGGAGGAAAGGAGGGAGGGAGGAGGGAGGAGGACATGTGGTAACATACTATGTACCTGGTTCACTATTAGGGAGAGAGGACCCACTAGAAGCCCAGACTTCACCTGCATGCAACCTACCTTCGTAGTACTCACTTGTACCCCAGGGCTCTAAAATTAAATTAATTAAATTAAATTAGACAGTGTCCAGATGAATTTTACCTTTAACTCATACAGAAACAAAGTGCAAAGAAAACCCATCCTCTAGAGTAACCAACTCATCCTTCCAGGGATGTCCCCAGTTGGAACACTGAAAGTTTTATATTCTGCGACCTCCCTTGGTGTTGGGCAAACCAGGAGGCGGGTCCTCTCTGATGTATGTACACCTAAGGAAAGATCACCACCCCCCCCAGAAAAAACAAAAATATTACACATATGCATTTGACCCTTTCCAAAAAACATAGAATGGAATCTAACAGGGCAGTCATGGAAACATTATTAGCTACAAGATAAACTTTAAAAGAAAACAAAGTTCGGACGTGGTGGCTCACACTTGTTATCCCAGCACTTTGGGAGGCAAAGGCAGGAGGACTACCTGAGTCTAGGAGTTCAAGACCAGCCTGGGCAACATAGCAAGAACTTACCTCTACAAAAATCAAAAAATTAGTCGGGCGTGGTGGCACACATCTGTAGTCCCAGCTACTCCGGAGACTGAAGCAGAAGGACCACCTGAGCCCAGGAGGTGGAGACTGCAGTGAACTGCAATCGTGCCACTACACTCCAGCATTCCAACCTGAGTAACAGCTGAGATCCCCGACTCAAAAAAAAAGAAAGATTTTAGCCCTAAAAACATTTTATTTCTATAATCTTTGAAAGAACTTCATCACTCATAAGCAGACCCTGAACAATGATCACAACACTATAAGAAAGGGTTTGGCAGTAGCGGGAAACTGCCAGGGAAGGAGGAGGCACATTTCATCAATAAGGGTACCTGATCTCACACTAGGTAAAGCAGGGACCAAAGTGAGGCCCAAACTTTACACAATAACCATCTGTATACTTAACCCTGAATTGAACCCCGCATCTTTAAAAGAAAAAGAAAAAAAAGCAAGAACTTCATAGTTACATCATAACCATCAAAAGCTACAGGCATCGGATGATGGCAGAAAGAAGTCAGACCTCCCCACACGGGTGTCACCTCTTAGAACGCCAAGCAAAGAGAGCTAAGCTGTACCTGTGTCATTTTAGCAGCATACTGTTGCACGTGTTTTTTTAAAAATCAATTTTTCTTAAGAGCCAAAGGGTTAAGAAGAGGTCGCAGGCACCCTTGGAGAGCCTAAAAGCCAGATATTATTTTTGAGAGACTATAATAGCCTGGTGATCAGTTCAAGAAAATCACAGTCATTCGAGATGATGTCTTACATGTACTGGCTTCTCTGTAAAATGAATTTACCTTTTCATTATTATTTACTGAGTGAGCCAGTATTTCATTTGTATGGATTTTATCCAGCATCTAGGGGGGGAAAAAATAGAAAATCTAATAATAAAAATGAAGCCACTGTACAATATTTGGAGTCTGTATCCTGCCTCTGGAGGTCATGTTTCTGTTTTTATGATGTTCATTTTAGAAAATGAAAAAAAAATGTGTACATACAGAGATATGCATTTTATGTATTCCAATTGACAGCAAATTGGACCTGACATGTGTGGAGACACACTTATCAGGAATGGTAACAACAACATAGTGGCAAAAATAAAATCCCAACCTCGCAGGCAGGTGGGCCCCATTGGTTGGTCACTGGAGTAATAAGGTCAGATCACGTCGGCCTGGCACAGACATTACAACTCCACCAGCTCAGGGTGGGTGGTGGTGGGTGCCACTCCCCAGGAAGAAAGTTGAATTCCTGGAAAGCACGTTCATGAGCAAGTCCCGCCCCTCCAAAGGGACCTTTTGCTAAACCGCCAGCCTTGCTGCTTCTCATCATCTGCCATGAACTCCGGAAAGGAGGAAGCTTCACAGGGAAGCATTCTGTTCGTAGTATCAGTTCATCGTGCTGCACTCGAAAGTCTTAAAAAATTCAAATATTTTAGTGATGATTTTTCAACCTGTGCGCCCACAAGAAGACACAGCATCACTGCAAACGGTCTGCGACTCTCTTTTAGATTTTCCAATTAATAGACACTAAAAATATAACTACTATCACATAAGGGTTCTTAAATTTTTCAACACAAAAACAGAGTTCTTGGCCGGGCGCGGTGGCTCACGCCTATAATCCCATCACTTTGGGAGGTGGAGGCGAGAGGACTGCCTGAGTCCAGGGGTTTGAGACCAGCCTGGGTAACTTGGCGAGACCTTGTCTCTACAATAAATCAAAATTTAGCCAGGCGTGGTGGCGTGAGCCTGCAGTTCTAGCTACTTGGAAGGCTGAGGTGGAAAGATCGCCTGAGCCCAGAAGGTAGAGGCTGAGGTAGCTGTGAGCATGCTGCTGCAATCCAGACACTTACCACATTATTTTATATCCTCCAAGATGGGTCACAGAGCTGAGGTTTCAAATAATTTTTTAGCGTTACTTTTCTTAAACTTATCTTTAAATTAAAGTGAACAGGTGTTGTGTTGTTTTAGGGACTACTATTGTTTAGAATTACTGCAGAGTGAGACTCCAACTCAAAAAAAAAAAAAATAGAGTCCTCATTCTCAAAAAGGTTAGGAACCATCAGCCTAGCAGAAAATGTATGGGTGGAAAACATAGAAGTTGGGCTTTTTATGGTTGTTATTGTTGCTGCTGTTGTTATTTTTAAGTCAGGGTCTCACTCTGTTGCCCAGGCTGGAGTGCAGTGGCAGGATTACAGCTCATCACAGCCTCCAACTCTTGGTCTCAGGCAGTCCTCTGCTCAGACTCCAGCCACCATGCCCAGCTAATTTTTTTTTAATTTTTGGAGAGATGGGGTCTTGCTATGTTGCCCAGACTGGTCTAAAACTCCTAGGCTCAAGCAATCACCACCCCGCCTTGGCCTCTCAAAGTGCTGAATTACAGGCATGAGCCACCATGCCTAGCCAGAACCTGGATTTTTATTCTACCTGGATCTAAAGCAAGCCAAGGCCGGGCTTGGTGGCTCAGCCTGTAATCCCGCGCCTTTGGGAGGCTGAGGTGAGTGGATTGCCTGAGCCCGTGGGTTCGAGACCCGCCTGGGCAGCAAGACCTCATCTCTACAATAAATCAAAAAATCAGCCGGGCGTGGTAGCGCATGTCTGTATTTCCAGCTACTTGGAAGGCTGAGGCAGAAGGATCAACGGAGCCCAGCAGGTCAAGGCTGCGGTGGCCGGGAGCGGCCACTGCACTCCAGTCTGGGCCACAGAGTGAGACTCCAACTCAAAAAAATAAATAAATAAAAAATAAAGCAAGTCATGTGTCTTCTTTATGCCTCAGTCTCTACAGCAGATAAATGGAAACACCTAAAGGAAGGCTCAGTGCAAAGTTTAAAAACAGTCTTCATAGGAAAGATTTATAACTTATGCAGCCTCTACATATTGCTAGCAATTATGACCCTGACGCCAAATAAGCCATATTTATTTTTCAAAGACATACAAAATTCACCGGAACCAGAATTATTGAGCCCCGAACCACGGATTAGGAATATTTGTTCCCATCTGATCTCTGACTGTCAGTACTTGGCCACATTTTGCTTCCCGCACTCTTCGACTGCTTTACGAGTGGTAGAGAGTTTACCTGGCAAACACTGCCTCCAGCATCCAGTCACAGAACACGTATTCCCTTCTCATCAGGGATGCATCTGGTGTCTGCACCACCCAGAACCTGAGTCATGGAGCAGCTTCAAACCTCCCGGGCCAGTCAGGAGAGAATCCACAGTCAGATGTCAGGTGCTCAGAGCCTGCTGGAGTCAGGTTCTAAACTGGGTCACTCTTCGTCGAGATAGGAGGTGCGGCAGGTGTGGCTTGTTTTCTACATCAGCTATGACAGTATCTCAGGCCCCATAGAGCCACTGCAGATGTCCACTAATTTAAGAACTCAAACCAAATCCTAAATCTTTGCCTGAGCTGAAAATCAAAATTCAAGTTAAAATCAACTGAGCAGGGTGCAGTGGCTGATACCTGTAATCCCAGCATTTTGGGAGGCCAAAGCAGGAGGATCGCTTGAACCCAATAGTTTGAAACCAGCCTAGGCAACAGAGCAGGACCTCATCTCTCCAAAAAAATCAAAAACTTAGCAGGGCATGGTGGTACATGCCTGTAGTCCCCACTGCTTGGAAGGCCAAGATGGAAAAATTACCTGAGCCCAGGAGTTTGAGACCAGCCTGGGCAACATAGCAAAAATTCATCCCTTCAAAAAAGACAAACGTTATCTGGGTGTGGTTGTGCATGCCTATGGCCCCAGCTACTTGCAAGGCTGAGGTGGGAGGATTACCTAGGCCCAGGAAGTTGAGGCTGTGGTGAGCCATGCTTGCACCACTGCACTCCAGCCTAGATGACAAAGTGAGACCCCGACTCAAAAAAACAAAAAATCCACAGTAAGACCTGCAGTAATTCTAAACAATAGTAGTCCCTAAAACAGCACAACACCTGTTCGCTTTAATTTAAAGATAAGTTTAAGAAAAGCAACGCTAAAAACTTATTTGAAACCTCAGCTCTGTGACCCATCTTGGAGGATATAAAATAATGTTATCGCTTATATGAAAAAACACTAAAGAGGAAAAATGAAATAAAAAATGGTGTTGACAAGGCAAGGGGGAGCATACCTCATCAACAGGGGTAGTACCCATATAATGAACATTTGCATACCTAACCCTGAATTGTGCCCCACATCTTTAAAGTAAAAAATTTTTTTTAATTAAAAAATGAATTTGAAAAAGACAAAGCAATGAATTGATCATAACTATGCAGAGTGCTTATATGTACATTAGTTAAGAGAAGATTTTTTAATAACAAAAATTGCTTAATATTAATTATTTTTTGTACATATGTTTGCATTTGGAAGGAAAATTAGAATGGGAGAGAGATGCAGAAAGAGGCAATATAACTTTAAGTGGAACTGGTTTTATTTTTTATTTTTTGAGTCGGAGTCTCACTCTGTTGCCCAGGTTGGAGTGCAGTGGCACAATCACAGCTCACCACAGCCTCAATCTCCTGGGTTAAGGCGATCCCTCCACCTCAGCCTCCTGAGTACTACAGGCACCCACCACCACGCCCAGCTAATGTTTTTATGTTTTGTAGAGATAAGGTCTCACTATGTGGTACAGGCTGGTCTCGAACCCCTGGGCTCAAGCAACCGTCCTGCCTCAGCCTCCCCAAGAGCTGGGATTACAGGCATGAGCCACAGCACCAGGCAGAGCTGGTTTTCAACATGTGACTCTATGGTACTATCCAGTAAAATGCACCCTTGGAAACCTCAGACACCCTCAGGGCCAAATGTCCATAATTCAGAAGTTATTTCATTCTCTAAGTGTCTAAGACGCCATCCAGTCACACATGCCACCATCACCTTTCTGTCATTCTTCTCGGTTCAGGCCAGAGCGAGTTTCTCCCACTGGAAATGCATCAAGCCCCCTAGATGTTTGGTCCAACGGTATCATCCCTCAGAGCTGGACGACACGCAGCCAGTCAAGAACAGACCCTGGCCTGTATGTTAAAGCTGACCTTCTCTGAAGCAAGGCGCTGGCTTCTGCTTCCACACGTGTCTAATCACCGGGGAGTTGTCTAGCGACACGAATTTTTCACATTTGTCAGCTAAATCAGCGCTCCAAATGCACAATGCAGCACTTAGGAACATTATGTGAATTTATTAAATTCTCTGGAGGACTTGGGGTCCATAAAGCAGTAAATTGATTACAGAGAACTGAGGCCATAATATTTTCATCAGCAACAAAAGCAGTCGTGCTGCCATATTGTGGGTGGCATGTGGAGAGAGATTGTTCCTCACTTCACGAGCCAGCAGCTAGAGACACACAACAGCCAGGCAGGCAGCCTAAGAACGGCCACAACGCACAGCTGAATCCGTTTCTTATAGAATGTGGGCTTTCAGGGACACCACTCATAAGGAAAGACAGGAGGAACCGCAATGGCTCTTCCAGCTCTGGGTCTGCCCAGGAATGCTTGCAGATTAGCCCTCGTGAGCATGGCTGTTGACTGACTCTACCATGGGATAGTAATGTTGACATTGCTAGCGACCAAAATGAGGGGCATTAACAGCGAGCTAGGAGATGAGGGGTTGATGCTGACGACATAGCCTTGATGCTAAACATTCTTCCATGTGCCTTGGTAACCTTGTAACTGACTACCCATACCCTCTCCAAAGAAGGAAGGGACAATCCTCACGTTTTCTGGGACGTCTACCATGTCAGGTGTGTCACTACACATTATCCTATTTCAAACTTTGCAAACCATCTTAAGAACTAAGAATTATAATCCCGTCTTTCAGGAAAAAACGCAAGGCTTAGCAAACCAAGGCCCTATATGACAGAGCTGGAAAGTGGTTGAAGTTGAAATCCAAGCCAGGACTGTTTCCAAAGACTTCCTTGGTCTAGGACCCTACTTCCAATCTCTATTGTTCATGTCTTCTGAAAGAGATGACTCTTCCAGAAGGCCATTGGGCAGCTTTCTACTGTGCATGGGGCAACTCTCGCCAGCTCAGGTATTTTTGCAGAGGGAAGAAAGCATGAATCTGGGGGCAACCCTGTTGGTGTCCTGCCACTAGAGCTGTCATTCTTGAGCCTTCTGCTAGAAAGCTAGAACATTCCAGCCAGGAGCAGTGGTTCATGCCTATAATTGCAACACTTTGGGAGGCTGAGACAAGAGGATCGCCTGAGCCCACGGGTTCGAGTCCAGCCTGGGGAGCATGGCAAGACCTTGTCTCTAAAATAAATCGAAAAAATTAGCTGGGCATGGTAGCACACACCTGTAATCCCAGCTACTTGAAAGTCTGAAGGAAAAGGATCTCTGAACCCAGTAGGTCGAGGCTGCGGTGGCCATGAGCATGCCACTGCACTCCAGCCTGAGTGACAGAGTGAGACTTTGACTCAAATAAATAAATAAATGTATCAGTAATTTAAAAAAAGAAAGAAAGCTGGAACATTCTAGGGTGGTCCTGGAACACAACTGTGACTATTTCCCTGTCTTTGAATCTTCTGCCGGTATCTTGGAGAAGGGTATAACTATAAAATTCAGGTACAATGAATAATATTATTTTTCAAAATCTATGACTAGATTTTGATCAACATCTAACATGACCACAGCTCTTCTCTCTGTGAAGGATGATGGCACAATCAGAGTGTTGGTAATTCTTAGGCCTTGAATGGCTCCAGACTAACAGTCTCTGGATCAGGGAAGCAAAGACTTGTTGCAGAAAAGGCCATGGACTTGAGAAGCCTCAACTCCTCTACTTGCGTCCCAGCCCTTGAACTGAGACCCTTGGCTGGGATGGAGAAGAAACAGGGTGACCATGAGGCCTAAAATCCCCGAGCTAAAGACTAACACAGAAGGGAGGGCTCTGTCTTACTAATCTGTGGATTTCCAGTGCTTGGCAGGCTGCCTGGGGCATAGTGGACCCCCAGTGAGTGTTTATTAGATTCCATTGAAATATTAAGACAGTGCCGCCGTTTGTCAAGTTATAAATACCAGAGTATGAGAATCACTCTGTGAGCTGTTTTTAAATATAGTAATTTGCGAGCATAATTGTATTTCATATGGGATAATTCACAAAGCTAAACTTCCCAGTTCATCTGAAAGCTATATATTCAAGCAACTCTTGACTCTAAAGCAAAAACCACCCACCATCCATTGTATGGGAATTTGTCTCAACCTGTGTGCCCTTCTGGAATAGTGTGGAGTTATCCAGGCCACACCAGGGCATGCGATCAACTTGAAATGAGACATCATTTTCGCATATTTCTTCTTTCCCTGCAGTCGCCTAAATTGCAAAGACTGTATCTTCACTTATGGAGCGGGGTGGCTTATTTTGGTGATTTCTCCCCCATTGCTTGTCCGATGCTAAGACTCCTATCAGTCGTTCAGATACTAATCTAATTCACTTTGCGAATCATATTGTGAACTCCAGAATTCAAACCCAGAATGCCTGCAATGCTACATGAAACAGCACCACCTTCTGGCACCAGTGTCCCATGACAGCCTCCTGTCCTCAGACCTGAAGTCCACCTAAACGCTCTCCTGAGAAACTCTGGCGAGTAACTTCAGGCAGCTCAGATTAGAAACATATCAAATATTATTCATTCCTTGCTCTAGTTCACCTCTGTGGAAACTACTCCTTGCTTACAATTTTGTTTAAAAAGGAAAATATCTCATCTCCATCTTTTTTCTTGGACCACAAGGTGGGTGGATCCAGCGGAGCATTGCACGTCTTTGCGTGCAGTGGGTCCAGCAGGACTGTCCTATGTGCAGTTAAGGTACTTTCTTACTAAACACCAAAGCTTACTTTAATAATAAGCCGTGGAGACCAAAGGGAGGCCCAAACTTTACCTGTACTATGTCCACTTGTAAACCTAATCCTGAATTGTACCCCATATATTTAAAATAAAATATAAATGTAAAAATAATAATAAGCCGGGTGTGGGGGCTCATGTCTGTAATACCAGCACTTTGGGAGGTGGAGGTGAGAGAATTGCCATAGCCCAAGGATTCTAGACCAGCCCGGGCAACTTGGCAAGACCTTGTCGCTACAATAAATCAAAAAATTTGCTGGGTATGGTGGTGCGCTCCTATGGTTCCAGCTACTTGGAAGGCTGAGGTGAAAGGATCGCCAGAGCTCTGCAGTTTGAGACTGTGGTAGCCGTGAGTGTGCCACTGCACTCTGGCCTGGGTGACAGAGTGAGGCTCTGACTCAAATAATAATAATAATTGTGTGCATTTTTCCAATGTACCTATGTATTTCAAAACACTCATTCAGCAAATATTTACTGATCACCTAGGTTTGGGGATACCACAGTGAACGTGAATCCCGTCCCCGCCCATACAGAGCCTACTGCCTGGGTGAAAAAGTCAGCCCAGATGATGTGGGGTTTTATAGTAGAGGAAACGGGGCTGTGGAACCACAGCGTAAAGCGCTGACATAGTCAAGGGGACTCAAGGAAAGCCTCAGAGCAGGCACTGTTAGGGTCCCATCTGGGTCCTCTTGACACAACGAAAGTCACTTGTGACTTCGATCGATTTCTCGTCATACTGATGGTTTCCTGCATCAAACATCTGCATTTCCCCCCAGCTGAGGACGTTTGTGAGCCACAAAATGAGCAGACTGAAAGTGGCAGGGACAACTCGCAACTGTGAAAATGTAGAATCAGTCTAAATGCCCATCAACCAATCAGTGGATCATGAGAATGTGGCATATCTACACCATGGAATACTATGCAGCCGTTAAAAAGAATGAAATCATGTCTTTGACAGCAACGTGGATGGAAATGGAGAACATCATCCTAAGTGAACTAACACGGGAACAGGAAACCAAACCCCCCATGTTCCCACTGACAAGTGGAGCTAAACTAAGGATCTGCAAAGGCCCAGAGAATGGTGTGATGGACGCTGGAGACTCAGAAGAGGAGAAGGAATGGAGGGATGAAAAATCATCTGTCGGGTACAATGTGCCCAGGTGGGGGTGGTAGGTACCTGAAAGCCCAGACTTCTTTGCCACTCTGCAGTGCAATGATATAACCAAAAATTATTTGTAACCCCTAAAGCTACTGAAATAAAGAACAAAGTAAAAGTAAACATAAAAACTGACACATAAAAATAAATAAATAAAGTGGCAGGGAATGCAGCAACCCTCAACCAGCGAGGCACAGGCGTGGGTGGGTGAACACCCCAGCTGCCCTGCCCTCAGTGGGTGATTCTGAGGTGTATTCCACTCAGGCTCTCAGAGTGTCCCCAGTGGCATGTTCATGGAGAAGATGCTAGCAGGGCTCTTGGGATCTCAAGGGGCTTGATAAAGGACATCCGTCCTCATAAATGTCGTGAGGCCACTGAGAAACAAGACGGAGAAGATGGCAGATGGGAGATGGGGTGTCACTTCGTAAATAAAGACAAGGCTCCCGTCCTCAGGCGAGGGAGTCTCGCCCTCCTCAACCCAGGAACAAAATCGCTTTTCTGTTGAATCCCGAGTACCACGGGGTGGAGGGGAGCTTCCGAAAACAGTTTCCAGCTGGAACATTTGTAGCAGGGAGGACCAGGGTGGAACGCAAGCCTCCTGAAGGCAGGCTCATGCCCAGGAGGAGAAAGTGGGGACAGGCTGCATCCTGTGGCCACAAGGGACTCCCTCTATGGTCCCCAGTCAGGCAGGCAATGCCAGAAAGGAGCCAGAATAGGCATAACAAGGCCACAAGTGTGAGACTCCAGGAGCTCGGCCCACATGGAACAAAAGCTTCATGGTGGGAAGCAATGTCCCACCACCCCTCGCCATCCCACGTCAGTGCTTGGAGGTCTGCTAGTCCAGGGATTCCCCCACATCAGCATTCAACAGAGTAAATAAAAACAACATCTGTTAACTTCTACACTCTCAACAGCTTCCAAGTGACATTGAGATCACAGTCATCAAGCCAGGAGAGGTGGCTCACGCCTGTCATCCCAGCACTTTGGAAGGCTGAGGCAGGAAGATTGCTTGAGCTCAGGAGTTTGAGACCAGCCTGGGCAACAAAGTGAGACCTTGTCTCTACAAAAAAATAGAAAAGGTAGCGGGATGTGGTGGTCCACGCCTGTAGTCCCAGCTACTAGGAAGCCTGAGGCAGGAGAATCACTTGAGCTCAAGAGGAGGAAGCTTCAGTGAGCCGTGATCATCTCTCTGCACGCCAACCTTTTTTGAGACTCAGTTTCAAAAAAAAAAAAATCACAATAATCAATTATGTGAAAAATGATCATTCAATCAATACTCATATGGCATTAACAAATAAATAAATTTTAACCATGTGTGACCTGCTTATAAAAAGCACTTAAGAAATGCTTGGTATTTCTCTGATTTTTCTTTTACCATGTATCGAACATTTCTATAGGCTAATACCGTGACCTATTTCTTTAGCCCTCACAATGACTTATGAGTTGAGTACTAGTTTTATTCTCACTTCTCAGATGAGGAAACTGAGACTTAGAAAGATTAAGAAACTTGCTGAAGTCCACGCAGCCAATAAGAGTGAAGTCAGGACTCAAACCTTGGCCAATCTCACACCCAAACTCGTGCCCTCAAGTCCCACGCAACCCTTTCCCTCTAACCACAATAGATGTGTATCTTAAGAGAAGGCACTCGATTTGCTTTAAATTAGAAATGCCAGTAGGACAGTGAGCTCTGAAATCGATGAATGAAGATGTTTGAAATTGACTCAAACATTTACTTCACAATGAATTAGCCCTCAAGTGCACAAACCAAATCCAGCTTGGAGCAGAAGGCCCCCAAACCCTGGGAAGAGGAAGATGATCTTCCCACCATTTTGACCAAGCCCCTGCCGAGTGTCCTACCATCTAAAACTGATCCGGTTATGCCTCTGACTGAGGTTTTCCCTACTCTCTGTATCCATTGGAGTCTCTTATTTTGACAGTTTCCGTTTTCCATCAATATCGCTTGTGAAACAGACACGCTTCTGTAAAGATGGTACACACAGAATGTACTCTCGCTTCATACAGCAGTCACGGCCCCTGCTGCTCTGTATTGCAATTGCTAGGAGAAACGAGGGACATGACCCCAGCACCCAAGGTGCTCCCTGACAAATACCAGGGGCCCAAATGAAGGCTTGGTCGGAACAATGAATTAAGCCGAGCGCAGTGGCTCACCCCTGTAATCCTAGCACTTTGGGAGGCGGAAGCGAGAGGACTGCCTGAACTCACGGGTTTGAGACCAGCCTGGGCAACTTGGCAAGACCTCGTTTCTACAATAAATAAAAAATAAAAATAAATTAGCCAGACTTGGTGGTGCATGTCTGTGATTTCAGCTACTTGGAAGGCTGAGGTGAGAGAATCGCCTGAGCCCAGCAGGTCAAGGCTGCGGTGGCCACAAGCATGCCACTGCTCTCCAGCCTGGGTGACAGAATGAGACTCCAACTCAAAAAAAAAGAAAAAGAAAAAAAAGAAACAATGAATTAAATGAATGAATATGTCTTTGAAGTGTTCGACAAGTTAAAATAAGACACAGGACTTGTCTCTTTTGGAAATTTTCAAAGATATGCTAAGTGAATCCAAAATAGATTAATTCAAACGAACCGATTTCGTGGTCATTCTGTTTGTTTATTATTTTTCTGAGTCAAAGTCTCATTCTGCCACCCAGGCTGCAGTGCAGTGGCACGATCATGGCTCACTGCAGCCTTGACCTCTTGGGCTCAGGTGGTCCTCCTGTATCAGCCTCCCGAGTGGCTGGGACTACAGGCAAGTGCCACCACACCCAGTCCATTTTTTAAACGTTTGTAGAGATGAGATCTGGCTATGTTGCTCAGGCTGGTCTCAAACTCCTCAAAGTTTTGGGATGACAGACATGAGCCACTGCTCCTAGCCAAGTTTTATTCTTAGTGGAAATATGTTCTTGGACCACAAGTAGATTTTCTGAACCCAAGAGGAACGTGCATCACCCAGAAATCCCAGACTTAGTCTTGAATACATCAACTCTGTGCATCTTTGAGTCAATGCCTCTCAGAGAGCTGATGCACTTGTCCCGTACTGTACTCAGGAAAGTTACAGCATGTAAACACCTTTGACACTGCAGGCACTGGAAGAAAGGTATGGACGTGGTCTGGGGTCCAGCAGCAGGACGCAGTGGGATGGCTGCTCTGTTTACCTTGCTCATTTGCCCAGCATACTTCCCCACCCCCTTGAAACCCAATCAGACCAGACTCCTTCCTCAAGATTCTTCTGTAGCTGAGTCCTAATGCAGAAAATTATTCGAAATCTAGATTTCTGTCCAACAATCCTCCTTGGAGCAAGAGGGAATAAAACTAGACAGCAATGAGAAACAGAGAGGGCAGTCCTGCCGGCACTAATGGGTGATCAAGCCCCCAAGGAAGCGCCTTCAGTACTGTAAGAGTGCCTATTCTTGCTGAAGCTAGTTCAAAACAGGTGTCTTCTAAGTCCTGACAGCCAGCATGCCCCTCATAAACTTCAGAATTGCATCTTTCTGGCAAGTTGAGGGTGAGTCGAAGACACTGCATTCATTATGCAGACCACAAGATGGCGCCAGAAGCATTCTTTCCAAGGCCACTCATGCCACCACCTTCTAATCTTAAGCTCCACCTGGGCTCCAAGTTGCTTCAGTTCTAGAGGATGGCATAGCACTCTGGGAGTTACCATGTGTCTTTCAGAGCGTCACCAACATGGTCAAGAAATGTGCGAAGGGGAGGTCTGGTCAATTCTTTCAGGATAACAGATCCACATGCAAAGTGTTCAGCACATTTAGTCATATCAAGATGCTCTATGACAGCTCTCTGGGAGGCTGAGGCCCGAAGGATTGCTTGAGCCCAGGAGTTCAAGACCAGCCTGGGCAACACAGCAAGACCTCGTCTCTACAAATAATCAAAAGATTAGCCAGGCACGGTGGTACATGCCTGTAGTCCCAGCTACTCAGGAGGCAGAGGCAGAAGAATTGCCTGAGCCCAGAAGGTTGAGGCTGTGATGAGCCATGATCACACCTACGCGACAGTGAGATAATGACTCAAAAAAAAAAGCTCTATTAACAGCTGAGTTCACTAAACCCCTATCATGCACTCATTATATCGCCCTGATTATCTTGTCTTTCATGGACAAACAGAACCTTATGTTATTTTTGAGTTGTTTTCCCTGAGGACAGCTTGACACCACAAGTTCATGACCCTGTCTCTCACCCAGATTCAGTGTTCCCTCACTGGCCCAAGAAACACTTGGCACTCCTTGGAGAGCACCTTCAGCTTCCAGTGACAACCTACGACACACACAGTCGCCACCAAAACACACACCTTACGGAGCCTCTGAGTTACATCTCAACATGCTAGGGCTGTTGGATCAAATACAAGCCTCCTGCTCTGTGATGAAAGCTTCAGGAACTTGCTTGTGGAGACAAGCTTTTCCCTCAGGCCCCTCCTTCAGCCGTAAAACACCATCACATGCTCCGTGCTGATCTCGATCTGCGGCACTTGGCATAGTTTGTCATTATATGCAGTTATTGAGTTATTTGTTTCATATTTTCCCCTTATCTTCAGTTGTCTATCTCCACAAGGGAGAAGCCATATCTAGTTTGTACCCCCATGTACTTAGCAACAAAAACGACTGGTACTGAATAAATATTTATTGAATGAATAAGCAAGTGAATGTCACAATTAGAGGTCAAATTCCCCAATACAGAGAACTCCTATAAACAAGTACAACTAGTTATCAATACACAATCTATGTCTCAACAAATAATGGTAGAAACACAGAACAGTTCCAGGCTCCAGTCCCATCCAGCATAGGAAAAAAGTCTTACTCAGTTGGGCGTGGTGGCTCATGCCTATAATCCCAGCACCTTGGGAGGCCAAGGTGGGAGGATTGCTTGAGCCCTGGGGTTTAAGTCCTGCTTGGGTAACACAGCAAGACCTCATCTCCACAAAAAATTTAAAAATCAGATGGGTGGGTGTGGTGGCACACACCTGTCGTCCCAGCTATTCGGGAGGCTGAGATGGAAGGATAGCATGAGTCCAGGAGGAGACGGCTGCAGTGAGCTGTGATCGTGTCACTGCACTCCAGCCTGGGCGACAGAGTGAGACTCCAACTCAAAAAAAAATAAGAAATAAACTAAGCCCTGACTCAAAGAGTCGAGGACCTGCACTAGTTGCTGGTGTCCAGTGTGTTCCCAACACATTCACCTCTCTGCCTAGTGAAGAGGCTGACACATTCTGGACCGATTCCTTACCTGCTCGAGTGCTTCCTAAACTCTCCAAGCCATCCAGGAATCAAAGCCAGCCTGGTCTCCCACCCTAAACAAGGTTTGGCCAGTTAACATATTTCTTTCTTTTTAAAATATATATATTAAAAATGTAGCTGGGCGAGAAGGCTCACGCCTGTCATCCCAGCACTTTGGGAGGCGGAGGTGAGAGGATTGCCTGAGCCCAGGGATTCGAGACCAGCCTAAGCAACTTGGCGAGATCTCGTCTCTACAACAAATCAAAAACTTAGATGGGCGTGGGGATGCATGCCTGTAATCCCAGCTACTTGGACGGCTGAGGCAGAAGGATCACCTGAGCCCAGCGGTTTGAGGCTGTGGTGGCTGTGAGCCTGCCACTGCACTCCAGCCTGGGAGACAGAGTGAGACTCCAACTGAAAAAAAAAAATGTTTTTCTCCTAGCTTCTCAATACAGTTAACATGTTTCTAACCACAATTTCAATTGTGTCTTTATCTCTCCTTGTGCTTACCGTTTTCTGGTGACTTCAGCCTGATTTTCCACATTTTCATTACCTGTCCAGCCTGGCTCCAACCCGTCCTTGGTCTAAAAAGTCCATCTTCTTCACAAATTAGTGTACATGCAGAAGTATTGCACAGGCTATGGGGGATGCCAGCGTGGAATTGAACAGCACTGCACTGTCTCTGTGCCTGCTGGAAGTACTTAGGTTTCAGGGACACGGGCCAACTTAAACTGGAAGGGACATGCTGGAATCCATAGAATCAAAAAGCAAGTCTAGAATCCTCAGGGAGGATGGAGGTGGGCAGCCCCGAGGATCTGGGTTGCTGGAGCCAAGTCTAGCCTCTCGCAAGATGCCTCCCTCCAAGTGAGCCGATGGGTCCACGCTCGGTCCCCAGACACTCCCTCCAGATGCCAGTTTCAAGACCGAGGGTGGATCACTTGACCAATCTCTGAGCGGAGGTGGGACGCTGAGATTGACAGGCATTCCTGCGGACAGTCATGGGACAGTCGCCACCCCGGCCTAATCCGTCTACCTTAAGTTTAGGAGAAAGGGGCATAATCTTCCCTTGTTTAATCCACTGTCACTTTAGGTCTCTGTCTTTGGCCGAGGCATCCTAAGAGATGCACCCACCTCCATCTTACTCTGGCTCCATAGTTAAGAGCGCAAGTCAGAGCCAGGCACAGTGGCTCGCCTGTAATCCCAGCACTTTGGGAGGCTGAAGTGGTAGGATGGCTTGATTCCAAGGAGTTCAAGACCAGACTAGGCAACATAGCAAGACCCCATCTCAATTTTATGTAATTTTTTTTTTAATTTTTTAAAGAAGCCAGGTGCAGTGGCTCATGCCTGTAATCCTAGCACTTTGGGAGGGAGAGGTGAGAGGACTGCCTGAGTCTGGGGGTTTGAGACCAGCCTGGGCAACCTGGCAAAACCTTGTCTCTACAGTAAATCAAAAAATTATCCAGGTGTGGTGGCACATGCCTATAGTCCCAACTGCTCAGGAGGCTGAGGTGGAAGGATCAACTGAGTCCAGCAGGTCAAGGCTGTGGTGACCATGGGCATGCCACTACACTCCAGTTTGGGTGACAACGTGAGACGCCTACTCAAATAAATAAATAAATAACACAAGCAGGGCTAAAAGGCCAGCTGTGTTGAGGGAAAATAGCATTCCTTCTCTTGGAAACCAGGAGAGGCAAAGAGGCATTCTCCCCTAATAGCTAAGAATTTCTGCCTGAGAGGGCATAGGAATTGAATAAAAACAACTTCATTCTCTAGGGCCCAGGACCATGGAATTCAAAGAGTCCAAGAAACTAAGTGGGGAAAAAATTACATCTTTATTTTCACCAACTTCCAACCGAAATTTAGTATTTCCTTCAGCTAAGAATTTAGGTAACAGCCAGGTGTGGTGTCTCACACCTGTAATCCCAGCACTTTGGGAGGCCAAGGTGGGAGGATTACTTGAGCCCAGGAGTTTGAAGACCAACTTGGGCAACTTAGCAAGAACTCCCCTTTACAAAAATAAATAGATAAATAAATAAAATTAGCTGGGCAGGTGGCACGTGCCTGTAGTCTCAGTCACTCAAGAGGCTGAGGCAGAAGGATAACTTGAGCCCAGCAGGTCAAGGCAGCAGTGAGCCATGATCATGCCACTGTACTCCAGCTTGGGTGACTGAGTGAGACCCCAATTAAAAAAAAAAAAAAAAAATTAGGCGGCAAACCAGCAGTATCTGTGACTTAGTCAACCAGGCAATATCACTGGCATTTTCACAATACTTTACAGTTGCAGCAGATATCATGAAATATTATATATATTCACCATTAGTTTTAAGTTAAAGGAATTAGTAGACCTACTTATAGAGGTCTACTAATAGAAGCACATGTGTTACCTATTTTCTGACAATTTTAATAACTGTATTTCAATATAACTGGTTTTCTTTGTGATCCTCTTTATTTTATGCATTAAAAAATAATTTTCTGCACTTTACCAGACTCCCATATGCCTGTAGTCTACATGGCACAATAAGAGTTAAGAATCCCTGTCCTAAGAGGAGATCAATACAAGATTTTTAGCAGATGACATGATCAGATTTGTCTTTCAGAAAGAAAACCAGGGCCAGGCATGGTAGCTCACGCCTGTCATCCCAGCACTTTGAGAGTTAGAGGAAAGAGAACTGCCTGAACTCAGCAGTTCGAGACCAGCCTGGACAACTTGGCAAGACCTCGCCTCTACAATAAACCAAAAAATTAGCCAGGCATGATGGCATACACCTATAGCTCCAGCTACTCAGGAGGCTGAGATGGAAGGATCACCTGGGCACAGCAGGTCGAGACTGTGGTAGCCGTGAGCATGCCACTGCACTTCAACCTGGGTGACAGAGTGAGACTCTGACTCAAAAAATAAAAACAAAAAAATAAAGAAAACTGGGAGTCTTCACAGAAAGACATAAGGTTGAGGGACACTCACGTGTCAGACAAGGTTCTTTGCAATCTGGACTCCACATTCTGCCCTGCCTTTTGTCCCACCGGTCTGTCACTTGCATGGGACCTAGATGTCTTGGCTTTTCACTATTTTCCGTACGCTCTGAGTCTTGGCATCTCTGGGACTCGAACATGTTGATCCCTCTCCTCTGAATGTCTGTCTCCCTCTTCTCCACATCATGAGTTCCTACACATCTCTTAAAACCCAGCACCCATAGCCTTTTGGAGTCAATTATCCCTCTGTTGGACACAATCCAGCATGACACCCAGCCCACGGCATTCCTCATTGCAGTGTGCATCTGTCTCCAGACTCGACTGTGGCTTCTGTTGTCCTGATTTAGGAAGAGTCACCCGCCAGCCCTTCCTGATCCATCTCCCCTCGTGCTGGTGGTGTTGCCGACATTATTCTTTGATCCACACACCTCAGTTTCCATGCAAAAGCATCTTGTCACTTCCCACTTGGCTCTGGGCACCATGCCCATGCGAGACAATGTGGGTCCTCCTCTTCCTCATTCCAGGGCTCCTTCAGGTCTCTGGTTGTCTCTTGGTTCATTCCACACCCCTGTGTGGGGCTACTGTGTGCAGTTTTGTTTGTTTGTTTGTTTGTTTGTTTGTTTTTTTGAGTTGGAGTCTCACTCTGCCTAGACTGGAGTGCAGTGGCACACTCCCAGCCACCGCAGCCTCGACCTGCTGGGCTCCGGTGATCCTTCCGCCTCAGCCTTCCAAGTAGCTGGAACTACAGGCACGCACTACCACGCCCAGCTCATTTTGATTTGTTGTAGAGATGAGGTTTCGCCAAGTTGCCCAGGCGGGTCTCGAACCCGCGGGCTCAGGCAATCCACTCTCCTCAGCCTCCCAAAGAGCGGGATTACAGGCTGAGCCACCGAGCCTGGCTTGTGTGCAGTTTTGTGGCAGGGGGTGAGGGTGGATGGGCAGGGGATGTTCTGTCTACACCGTCCATACCACCGTCTATGTCCTCCTTCAGCTTGGTCGTATGAGCAAGAACACTGATGTCTAGGTGACCGGTAGAAAGCCAAGAGTCCATGGGGAAACGTACCCCATGGCTTAGCACATGGGTCCCCTCTCAGGTGCTCACAGCATCGAAGCCCTGCTCACAGACCCTTTCAATACTGCCTTACCACCAGTCACTTAGGCTTTAGTGCCTGTTAAGCGTCAAAATCATTGTCATCACATTGTGCCTCCTTCTCCGGACTAGTTAAAAAATAAATTCCACACCTAGAATTCCAGCACTTTGGGAGGCCAAGGTGAGAGGATTACTTGAGCCCAGGAGTTTGAGACCACCCTGGGTAACCTAGCAAGACCTTGTCTCTACAAAAAAATCAAAAAATTGGCCAGGCAAGGTGGCTCACACCAATAATCCCAGCACTTTGGGAGGCTGAGGTGAGAGGATTGCCTCAGCCCAGGGGTTCGAGCCTGGGCAATTTGACAAGACCACATCTCTACAATAAATCAAAAAATTAGCTGGGCGTGGTAGCGCACGCCTGTAGTTCCAGCTACTTGGAAGGCTGAGGTGAGAGGATTGCCTGAGCCCAGGAGTTTGAGACCAGCCTAAGCAACATAGCAAGATACAAAAATCAGAAAAAATTAACTGGGCATGGCGGCGCATGCCTGTAGTCTCAGCTACTTGGGAGGCTGAGGTGAGAGGATGCCTGAGCCCAGAAGGTCTAGGCTGCAGTGAGCTGTGATCATGCCACTGCACTTCAGCCTGGGTGGCAGAGTAAGACCAACTCAAAAAATAAAAACAAAAATATAAATAAATAAATAAACTCGTGCCTAAGGACTTGCTTTCTCAAACAAACCCTCTCTTCCAGTAGGATTTCTTGTTTTCAAAACAATAATGAATGCCATAAGGCTTTTTGTTTTAAATCAATTCAGAAACTCAATGTTGACATTTTTCAGGACCAAAATAATCAGCTCTCCAGTAGGCAGAAACTCAAGGGACAACTAGAAAATAGCAGGAGAGGAAAACATGACTTACTATCCTGACAGTGTTTTTCCTGCCACACTAGTCCCTGTTATGTGTAGACTTGGAAATGAACAATAAAGGTGTCTGGATGTTTGTTGTTTTGTAAAGTCAGATAAGAACCAGGCATGTGACTCATGCCTGTAATCCCAGCACCTTGGGAGGTGGAGGCAAGAGGATTGCCTGAGTCCAGGGGCTCAAGACCAGCCTGGGCAACATGATGAGACCTCATCTCTACAATAAATCAAAAAAAAAAAAAATTAGCCAGGCATGGTGGTGCACGTCTATAGTTCCAGCTACTTGGAAGGCTGAGGTGGAAGGATCGCCTGAGCCCAGGTCGAGGCTACGGTGGCCATGAGCATACCATTGCATTTCAGCCCGGATAGTAGAGTGAGACTCCAACTCAAAGAAAAAAAAAAAAAAGAACTCTACTCAATAGCTATTCATTCATTAGCGATGTCATCTAGTGCAAAGCGCACAGGAGTTGGGGTCTGAAGCCCTGAGTTCTAGCCTCCTCTGCTACCTGTTTGTTATAAGTCCAGTATGGGCCTTCATTTCTGATCTGAAAAAAAAGAGAAATACGTGCCCTGGTAAGCTCATGGGGCTACTGTGAATTTTGTAGACTTGAAAATCATGGTCTTGAAAGCCCTTGATATAAGTGAAGAAGTATTGTTAATACCAACCTGAAGTTATGTATTCTCCCACCAAGGTTTTCAAACATTTTTGTAAATAATTATCATCAGTTCTTTCTTTTCTTTTTCTTTTCTTTTTTTTTTTTTGAGTTGGGATCTCACTCTATAGCCCAGGCTAGAGTGCAATGGCCTACTCACAGCCACCACAACCTCAACCTGCTGGGCTCAGGCAATCCTTCCACTGCCTCAGCCTCTCAAGTAGCTGGGACTACAGGTGCACACCACCACACCAGGCTAATTTTCTTTTTTGAAAAAAATGTTTTTGTAGCAATGAGGTCTTGCTGTGTTGTCAGGGCTGATCTTCAACTCCTGGGCTCAAGTAATCCTCCTGCGTTGGCCTCCTAAAATACTGGGATTATAGGTGTGAATCACTGCACCCGGCCTAATCAGTGCATTAAATTTTTTTTTTCTTTTAGTTGGAGTCTCACTCTGTCGCCCAAGTTGGAGTGCAGTGGACACTCACGACCACTGCAGACTCAACCTGCTGGACTCAGATGATCGTTCTGTCTCAGTCTTCCAAGAAGCTGGAAGAATAGGCTCGCACCACAACACCTGGCTAATTTTTTGATTTATTGTAGAAATGACGTCTCGCTAAGTTGCCCAGGCTGTTCTCAAACCCCTGGGCTCAGGCAGTCCTCTCACCCATGCCTCACAAAGTGCTGAGGTTGCAGGCATAAGGCACCACGCCCGGCTACATAAAATTTTAAAAGACAAAACACAGTAGTGCGTCCCAGTTGGGGTGAAGGAGGGATGATGGCAAAGTCAGAAACCACAAATCAATACAGTAGCATTAGTCTTATTCTCTTAAGTTGATCAGTGGTTCCACAAGTGTTCAATTTATTAGTATGCTTCTTAACTTATATATATTGTCACAAGTATTCTTTTGTATTTATTAAATATTGAATAATAAAAGTTGTATTATTATTATTTTTGAGTTGGAGTCTCACTCTGTCGCCCAGACTGGAGTGCGGTGGCACGCTCACGGCCATCCTTGCGTCAGCCTGCTGGGTTCAGGCGATCCTTCCACCTCAGCCTTCCAAGTAGCCAGAATTACAGACACACACTACCATGCCAGGCTAAGTTTTTGATTTATTGTAGAGATGAGGTCTCGCCAAGGTGCCCAGGCTGTTCTCGAACCAATAGGTTCAGGCAATCCCCTCACCTCGGCCTCCCAAAGTGCTGGGATTACAGACGTGAGCCACCACACCCAGCCAATGTTTTATTTTTTAATTAAAAAATGAGGTATTATTGGGGAGAAAAAGCTGTAAAGCAAGAGGTTAGAAATATATACATTCTCTTCAGGAAACTTTTGTGTTTGCGGTTATTTTACGGGGGGAAGGAACTTAAAACCACATAGAATTTATGAGTGAAGGAGGGATCCAAGCAAGATATCTGCCTATCAATTTTTTAAACTCAGATCCCACCAAATTTCAGTTTTAAAATAGAGTTTAGTGCCCAGTATATAAAAAAAAAAAAAACAGCTATCCCTTTCTGAATAGTAGGAGATCATCTCTTTTTCCAAGCAAGAACTCTCACCCAGTCTGAGGAGATTATACATTTGTCATAACTATACATTTCTTTAGAAGAACAACTGGGCTTTCCACAAGCCATCTGGAGAGGGCAAATGTTCATGGAAGCATGTGGGAAACTTCACTGACAACGTATATAGCTGAATAAACTATGTTTAGCACTACCCAGAGAAGAAAATTCCATGACACACAAGGAAGGCATTTCAACAATCACCTCAAAATAAACACACATCGATCTTTCCATGTAACTAAAACATATGTAAGGTGTCGCTATGATTCTCGTCTGTGTGCTGACAACTAGACACACTGCCTCTGTGGGGGCAGATGCCTGACTCAGCTCTGCAGGGATGCCCTTGAAATCCCTGCCCTCATCTGCACGCCTTGAGGACATCTGTCTCCCAGCAACTACCTCGCTCTGCGACTTCCACTCCCTTGAACTCCTGTATAATGCTGCAAAAGAGTACAAGGGGGACCTAAAAAACCCTGGAATTTATTTATAAAAATTGTGCATTTATTCTTCCATGTTTAAGCTTCAGTCACCTTCAAAGTACTCTCTGTTTGATGCCATATACCCATCAAGATGCTTTTGCCACTGCTCAAAGCAGTCTTTGAACTTGTCTATGTTGATGCCTTCTAATGCTTCTGCCATTTTTTATTTCACCTCTTCCACATCAGCAAAGTCCTTTGAGGACTTTTTTCGTTGGGGAAACAAAAAAAGTCACTAGGGGTGAGATAGGATGATAGGGAGGGGGGGACACAGAGGTCAAGCTGTTTTTGGTTCAAAACTGCTCAACGCTCAGCACAGTGTGGGCAGGTGTGCTTGAAAATCATCCATTATGAGCCAGGCTCGGTGGCTCAGCCTGTAATCTCGCGCCTTGGGAGGCTGAGGTGAGTGGATTGCCTGAGCCCATGAGTTCGAGACACACCTGGGCAACTTGGTGAGACCTCATCTCTACAGTAAATCAGAAAAAAAAAATTAGCCAGGCATGGTAGCGCGCGCCTGTAGTTCCAGCTACTTGGAAGGCTGAGGCGGAAGGATCGCCGGAGCCCAGCAGGTCGAGGCTGCGGTGGCTGGGAGCGGCCACTGCACTTCAGTCTGGGCGACAGAGTGAGACTCCAACTCAAAAAAAAAGGAAGAAAATCACCCATTATGAAATGGGCAAATGCGGTAAAAGAATCTCCAAAAATAAAAAATAAAACAAATTCACTGAAGCCAAACAGCGCTAGCTGGTCCACAGATGCTGACGTTTCCTGGAACACTGACCTAGCAGGGGAAGCCTAAACTACAACGGGCCCGCCTTCCAGAAGATAATTCTGGGATTTTTGGAGTCCCCCATGTATTTGGAAGGAGATTGCAAGTTCTAGTCCTACCCTCATCTCTAACTCACAGAGTGACCATCAACCAGGCACATAACCACTCTGTTTAGTTTTATCACCTACAAACTTTTTTGTGAAGACACTATTAACATTTTATATTGGGACAATAGTGTTCAGTTTGAGAAGTGTTACAAATAGATTGTTTTATTCAGTTACAACACCTTTATCCCCATTTCACAGATGAGAAAATTAATACGGTATTAGGGAAACTAGTTGCTACAATTAACAAACCCCAAAAAGTCAGTGACTTAATACAGCAAGGTTTACTCCTGGCTATTGTCACAGTGTGATGCAGGTGTCCCTGGCCAGCTTTCCTCCATGAGGTGGTTGAAGAGCCCAGGCTCCTTCTGTGCGTGGCTTCACCAGGCCCTACAACCTTGGGGTCTTCTGCCTCCAGCTGGCAGACAGGTGACCACAGGTGGAGAAAGGACCCCTACTTCCTAACAACCTCATGCCAGAAGTGACACAATGGCTTCCAGGCACATCCCGTTGGTGAGCACAGTCCATGGGCTCCGCTCAGATGTGAGAGGTATTGGGAAAGGTAGCCCCTGGTTGAGCAGCTGCCTCTCAGCGACAATGTTGTTCTGCGGAAGAGGAAGTATAACTTTATGGTGAACAGTTCATCACTGCTTTCTCGATAGACCTCAAGGCCATGCAGCCACTTGGTAAGGGTATTTGTTGTCTTTTTCTGCATGGCAAATGACCACAAATCAGTAACTTAAACTAACGTGTACTGCCTTTCTCAGAGGTACCCTAGGTCAGAAGGCGACGTGGTTTAGCTGGGTTCTCTGCATCAGAGTCTCATGAGGCTGCAGTCAAGTGTTGGCTTGGGCTGAGGTCTCATCCAGAGGTTTCAACTAGGGAAGAATCTGCTTTCCCATTTACATGGTTGTTGGCATCATTAAGTCCCTTGCAGCCGTAAGATTCATGAAAGCTTTCTTCTTCAAAGCCAGTAATGGAGAGGGAAAGAGGGAGGAAGGGAAGGGGGAAGAGAGAGAGAGAGAGAGAGAGAGAGAGAGAGAGAGAGAGAGAGAGAGAGAGAGAGAAAGA
>NW_007249968.1:320355-320808 GCF_000164805.1 Carlito syrichta | reverse complement strand
AAGAAGGAAGGAAGGAAGGAAGGAAGGAAGGAAGGAAGGAAGGAAGGAAGGAAGGAAGGAAGGAAGGAAGGAAAGAAAGAAAAGATTCTACTTGGGATCTAATGAGAAACAGTGGCATGATGGAAGTCCATAATCCCAACACATTGGAAGGCCAAGGCAAGAGGATCGCTTGGGCCTGGGAGTTCAAGACCAGCCCGGGCAACATAGTGAGACTTCATCTCCACAAAATAATAAAAGAATGAACTGGGTGTGGTGGCACATACCTGTGGTCCCAGCTACTAGGGAGGCTGAGGCAGGAGGATTGCTTGAGCCCAGCAAGTTGAGGCTGTGGTGAGCCATGATCATGCCACTGCATTCCAGCCTGGGCAAGAAAATGAAATTCTGACTCAAAATTTTCTTTTTTTTTTTGTTTTTTTTTTTTTGAGTTGGAGTCTCACTCTGTCGCCCAGACTA
>NW_007249968.1:295492-320335 GCF_000164805.1 Carlito syrichta | reverse complement strand
CTGAGCCTGCAGATTCGAGACCCGCCTGGGCAACTTGGCGAGACCTCATCTCTACAATAAATCAAAAAATCAGCCGGGCATGGTAGCGCGCGCCTGTAATTCCAGCTACTCGGAAGGCTGAGGCGGAAGGATCGCTGGAGCCCAGCAGGTTGAGGCTGCGGTGGCCAGGAGCGGCCACTGCACTCCAGTCTGGGTGACAGAGTGAGATTCCAACTCTAAAATAAAATTAAATTAAAATTAAATTAAATTAAAATTTAAAAAAGCAAAGGGCTGTGTTAGGAAGCTGAGTAGATGATGCTTCAGACTTAAAGAATATTAGTGATAATACTGTTATGATTTAGGAAGAGTTGGAAAGATCAAACACTGCCTGAATAGAGACAACAGAGAAGAATAAGCGGAGATATTTTAAGGGAAGAGAGAGGGAGAGAGGGCAGAGAAGGCCCATACACCGCCACATGGGTGGGAGGAGGTAAGACAGGAGACTCCAAGGAGATCCCATGTCAGCAGAGTGGGGGGGAAGGATTAGAATTCCACAGCCGACGGCCAGAGTTCAGGAAGACCCAATGATGAGAAATGACAGCAAACCTGAGAACCATGCGGTCAAATATACAAGAGGAAAAACTTACACACACGCCATTTGTGGCCCCATCTCTCGTAACACGGGCAAGCCTTGGGCAAGCCCTCTGGGCTCTGTGGACCTCACGGTTCCTCACTTGAAAATGAGGATAACGGGCCGGGCTCGGAGGCTCAGCCTGGAATTCCAACACTCCAGGAAGCCCAAGCAGGAGGGTCACTTGAGCCCAGGAGTGTGAGACCAGACTGGGTAACATAGCGAGATCTCGACTCTACAAAAAAATACCAAAATCAGCCAAGTGTGGTGGCACACACCTGTAGTCTAACTACTCAGGAGGCTGAGGTGAGAGGATTGCCTGAGCCCAGGAAATTGAAGCTGTGGTGAGCTGTATCATGCCACTGGAGTCCAGTCTGGGTGACAGAATGAGGCTCCAACTCAAAAAAAAAAAAAAAAGGAAAAGAGAGATAATGATCCCTACTATGCAAGGTTAGGACTCCTTATATACAGAGAAAACTGCAGCAATTGCACCTAATTTTGTGACCAAGCATGGTATGGAAGCACACCTGGCATTTGCCACCTGCCCAACTGTGTGGCTTAAACCACACAGGTGCTGGAACCCACCCACTACAGCAGCAGCAAGAAAAGTTCCCTTCTCTCCTGGGAAATCACATGGCTCTACAAGCTTCAGGAGAAAGCCCAGCACTGGTAACTAAGCAACAGGAAACCCAAAGTCCCCTGGTTTGAGCGTGGGATTTTTGAAATGCCCACCACCTTCAGCCACCATCTACCAACATGATGACACACGTGCATCTGGCGGGGCTGCCCCCATCCCGTCTGTGAGGAGCACCAGTGCCAGCCAGCCTCAGGAGGCAGGGCTCAACAGTCTGACTCCCAGTTACAGACCTGACCTGACCCTTACCTCAGAGGCTGGGGACAGCTTGCCCAAGACCAGAGAAGCATCTGCAGGCAGCCTCAGCTCCCACCCTCAAAGACATAGCAGACAACCTGAGGTTGCTCAAGACAGGTGACCAGATGACATTGACCAGACAGACAGGTGAGGCGCTCAATGCGGAAAAGCAGTATTCTTTCTGTCCAGAGGGTTGTCAGGAAAGTTTCTACGGGGAGATCCCCCTGAAAATGGAATTCTCTTTTGGAGGGAGGGCCTCTTGTAGTACAGGCTTCCCCTACTAGGTGAGTGTTCTAGGAACCCACTGGCATCAGTGTACCGGCTAGCATTGTTGGGATAGGCTACGTTAGGCTTCAGTGAATGTTTTTCAAAGATTCTTTCGACGCATTTGCCCATTTCATGATGAGCACACCTGCCCACACCGCGCTGAGTGATCAGCAGTCTTTGACCAGGAACGGCGTGACTCCCGTGCCCCATCCTCCCTATTCACCCGATCTTGCCCTGAACGACTTTTTGTTGGTTTGTTTGTTTGTTTCCTCGGATGAAAAAAGTCCTCAATGGGAAGCATTTTGTCGATGTGGAAGAGGTGAAACAAGAAACAGCAGAAGCACTAAAATGCATCCAAATGGATGAGTTCAAAAAATGTTTTGAGCAGTGAAAAAAGCATTTTGATAGGTGCATTGCATCAAACGGAGAGTACCTTGAAGGTTACTGAAGTTTAAACATATAAGAATCAATACACAGTTTTTTGACCAGGCTCAGTATCTCTGCCTGTGATCCCAGCACTTTGGGAAGCCGAGGCGAGTGGATTGCCTGAGGCTGAGGATTCAAGACCAACTGAGGCAATTTGGCGACTCTCTACAATAAATAAAAAATTAGCCAGGTGTGGTAGCACATGCCTGTAGTTCCAGCTACTTGGAAGGCTGAGGCAGAAGGATCACCAGAGCCCAGCAGATTGATGCTGGGGTGGCCGTGAGTGTGCCATTGCACTCCAGTCGGGGCGATGGAGTGACTCTCCAACTCAAATAAATAAATAAATAATCAATACACAATTTTTTATAAATAAATTTCGGTTTTGGGGGGTTATAATTCAATGACCACTGAATGAATGAATGAATGCATCTAAAACCTTTGTTCAGAAAGATGGGCTATAGAACAGATGATCACTTCATAAAGTATTTTGAACTGTTGCCAGAAGATTCAGACTCTTAATTTCATCCATAAATATAACATGACAAAGGCAGAGAAAAATCTCCTGAACTGGAATTTACTAGAAGGTGTAGAGAGAAGATATTTTTAAATGTTGCCATGTAGCAACACTTTGCAATTTCCCATCATCAAGAAAAGCTGGCTGGGCATGGTGGCTCATGCCTGTAATCCCAGCACTTTGGGAGGTTGAGGAGGGAAGATTGCTTGAGCCCGAGTTTGAGACCAGCCTGGACAACATAGGAAGACATCGGCTCTACTAATAGCCAGGTGTGGTGGCGCATGCCTGTAGTCCCAGCTGCTCAGGAGGCTGAAGGAGTTTGCGACTACAGTGGCCCATGATTGTGCCACTGCACTCCAGCCTGAGTGACAGAGTGAGACCCCAACTCAAAAATTTAAGAAGGAAGGAAGGAAAAGAGGGAGGGAGGGAGGGAGGAGGCAGAAACAGAGAGAAGAAGGAAGGAAGGAAGGAAGGAAGGAGGGAGGGAGGGAGGGAGGGAGGAAAATCTTCTGAGAGAAGACATTTACTTTCTTAGTAGAAGCTGAACTTCTGGCCTATGACTTTGGCTTCTGTCTAGAAAACTGAATTTTCTTCTAATGATAACATTTAGGAGGAAATTATATCAGTACTAGAAAACACATGCTTCTTACTCCAAAGCAAACCTGTTAAGAATTCACAGGTCACCTTGAACAATTATCATAATACTATAAGAAAAAAATTGGCAGTAGAGAGAAAATGCAGGGGGGGTACAATATGGGCTTGGCAGCAATGGGAATCTGCCAGGGAAGGGGAGGCACACCTCATCAACAAGGGTACCTGTATAATGAACATTTATATAACAAGCCCAGAATTGTACCCCACATTTTAAAAATAAAATTAAAAGTAAAAATAAAATACAAATTGGCAAAAGAAAAAAAAAGAACTCACAGATCTGGCAGGGTACGGCGGCTCATGCCTGTAATCCCAGCACTTTGGAAGGCTGAGGCGAGATAATTGCTTGAGCCCAGGAGTTCAAGACCAGCGTGGGCAACAAAGTGAGACCTCAGCTCTACAAAAACTCAAAAATTAGCTGGGTGTAGTGGCATGCACCCATGGTCTCAGCTACTTGGGAAGCTGAGGAGGGTGGATCACCTAAGCCCAGGTGGTCGAGGTTGCAGTAAGCCAAGATCACACCACTGCACTCTAGCCTGGGTGACAGAGTGAGACCCTGACTCACACACACACAAAAAAGAATTTACAGATCTACTTGGAAATGCTACACTTAAAAAAAAATTGCTAATTTGGACATCACTTCCGTGATTTTTATGCCCTTGTTAGCTGAGTGACCTGTGCTGTCAAGACACATGACCTTGATCCAAAACTGCTTTCACACAGTGTTTAAAATAGCCAACCAAGTGACCTGCGCGGAGGTGAGCCAAGCCTGATGTGGGATGGCAGTCTCACTATAAATAGAAGGACATAGAGAACAAGGGCAAGAAGGCAACCAGCACACTTCACCCCAACACAGGCCGATGCTCTCTTCTGGCTATCCTGAGAACACATCACCTCTTCCCTGTTCATTTGAAGGCTGCCAGGGTTTACACTGCCTCCCGGTTATCAGGGGTTCTTCTGTTCAGCGGCATTCCCTCCTGACAATGGGGTGCATTTACAGAAGAAACCCACTGTTGGTGTTTTTGCCTTCCTGTCTCCCCCTTATAATGGGACCGCAGCATTGAGGAACCTGGAATCCTAGTATGCGCTGACCCTTTGGAGAAGTGGTCAGTTGGTCATCCCTCTGATATTCAGAGGTGAGAGGGCTGTGTTCCAGGCCACAGTGAACCACGGGACACACCCAGGTGTTCAGCGTTTCTGGCTACAGGGGGTAGAATCAGGTGTAAATGAATAGTGAGAGATGTTCAGAGCCTCGAGTACTGTTTTTCTCCATCTCACTCATACATTAAGGAGAGAGACTTTTGGAAAGCTTTCCTCTGTTTCCTGTTAGTATGCAATAACCTACCCTGGCTGTCTTCCCTGGCACTGAGCAAAGTGCCATATAGCTGCTAGAAGAATCTGTGCCCCTCATATCCTCTATTTTCTGGGGCAACACACAACACTGACTTCTCACAGACATGAGTTCTGCACAAGAAAACTTCCAGAAGCTTCTGGGCACAGTGATCTATGTCAGTTGGTGTCAGCCTTGATTAGGTTAATGCTTAACTTAGCTTAACAACTCCAAAGAAGACATTTAGACTCTATAAACAGTCAACAAAGTCTGTTGTGGATATTTATGTTTAAACTGTTAAAATTAAGTCCTACAATGGCGTGGGGGATGTTCTTTATAATAACCTTTATTGCCCTAAGGCTGTGCTCTGGTTTTTGCTCTGCAGAACTTTAGGGTGCATTAGAATATCAATAGAAACAGAGGAAGACCACGGGAGGCGGCTCCAGGTCTTTGGAACCCATCCCTGACTCAATCAAAGTATTATGTTTTGGAATTCTAAGGAAGATCTCCTTTGGGGGAAAAATGATATAGCTAAAAAAGACGTGTGTGTGTGTGTGTGTGTGTGTGTGTGTGTGTGTGTGTGTGTGTCTATATACATGTAAGGGTCTTTTTTTTTCAAGTCAGAGTCTCACTCGGTCACCCAAGTTGGAATGCAGTGGCACAATCTCAGCTCACTGCAACCTCAACCTCCTGGGCTCAAGCAATCCTCCAGCTTCAGCCTCCTGAGTAGCTAGGACTACAGGAACCCACCACCACACCCAGCTAGTTGTTTCAATTTTTGTAGAGACAAAGTCTTGCTATGTTTCCCAGGCTTGTCTTGAATTCTGGACCCAAACAATCCTCCTGCCTTGGCCTCCCAGAGTGCTGGGATGACAGGCATAGGCCACTGTGCCCTTTCATTGACAGAAGCATTGGGAACACTGAAACATAGGTTCTATACACATATATACACTTATAGAACCATTTGTTTTAGGACTGCTTTATTTGAAACTTTCTATAGCTGCAAACTCAGTTCACTCTCATTGAAAACCCAATTTACCCTGGCTGAAGTATAGGGAAAAAATTCCATCAATTATTGTATCTGGAAAGTCAAATGGCTTCTGGCTTCAGGCACTAGTGAATTAAGGATATCAAGCTACGTAATCAGGACGGGTCTCTCTTTTTCTCTCTGCTTTCCTGTGCTGGCTTAATTCTCAGAAGGTGCTTTCTTGTGGTAAAGATGCCCCCCGGGATCTCTGGGTTCTCACCATTTGTAATCTCAGAAGAAATAAGAACCTATTTTTCTGTGTTCCTGTTGCTCCTTTCAGGAAAGACTGTGAGTGACACTCTGAAGTCATGCATCCACTTGGGCCGGAAGTCCTCTCACCAGTCGGTCTGTGGGCCCAAGCAGGCCTGTGTGGGAGGAGAAGGTGCCTGCCCATTAGTATAACACAGCAATGAAAGAAAGAGCATGTGGAAGGCAGAAGATGCCACTGAAACAAGGTGGGACAACTTCGTTTCATGGTAAAACCATGTTCATGTAAAACGATGGTAAAAATGAAGCTTGAAGGCATAGGTCTAAAATATCTTAGCATTCTTTGTGTATTAAAGCCAAATTAAAATCCATCCAGGAAAGAGACCTGGTTAGAAAAGATATTATGCCTTAAATATGCATACTTACCTATGTGCAATTTTTTTCAGTGTTTCCCAGGCTGAAGTACAGTGGCACAACCACAGCTCACTGCAGCCTCGACCTCCTGGGCTTAGGTGATCCTCCTCCCTCATTCTCCTGAGTAGCTGGGACTACAGGCACACACCACCATGCCTGGCTAATTTTTTTACTTTTTGTACAGACAAAATATCACTATGTTGACTAAGCAGGTCTTGAACTCCTGGGCTCAAGCAATTCTCCCACCTCAGCCTCCCAAAGTGCTGGGATTACAGGCATGAGCCACCATGCCCAGCCTATGTGCAATTCAAAGAAATGTACAATGGAAAGTAAAGGTTGAAAGAAAGATGTGGCTCTGGTACCACTAATCAAAAGTGAAACAGAAATTGCTCTGCCACCTCCTCTTTCTCTTCTCCCCTTCTTGAAAGTCCTAAGGCCATAGGTGGGCAGAGAAAGGTGGGCCTCCACACAGGTGTAGGGAGGCCGTGGTCCTGGAGCAAGGTGTTGGGGCCTGTGTGCTGTGAGGACAGCATGGAGGAGGACTTCCCACACAGGTGAGGTGACGGAGCCTACCCAGGTGAGGGGAACACACTCGCTGGGATGAACCTCAGCCTTCCAAGTAGCCGGAATTACAGGCGCATGCTACCACGCCCGGCTGATTTTTTTATTTATTGTAGAGATGAGGTCTCGTGCCCAGGCAGGTCTCGAACCCGCGGGCTCAGGCAATCCACTCACCTCAGCCTCCCAAAGGTGCGGGATTACAGGCTGAGCCACTGAGCCCGGCTGACAACCAAATCTTAGGGCTTTCCCCATGCCAGGGTACATCTTCCCATATATCACTTCATCTTATAAAAACCTTCAGCAAAATAGCTAGTTTGCAAATGAATAGTAATGATTCCAAAGGAGAGTTTTTGCTCTTTATATTAAAACAATGACTTCAATGTAGATTAAAATACTCAAAGAAATTTCTTTTTAAAGTTAAAGTCTCAGAGGGTCACAGTGGCTCATGCCTGTAATCCCAGCACTTTGGGAGGCCAAGGCGAGAGGACTGCCTGAGCCAAGGAGTTCGAGACCAGCCTGGGCAAATTAGCGAGCCCTCATCTCCACTATAAATCAAAAAATTAGCCAGTCATGGTGGTGAGCGCCTGTAGCTCCAGTTACTTGGAAGGCTGAGGTGGAAGGATCTCCTGAGCCCAGCAGGTTGAGGTTGTGGTGGCCAGGAGTATATCACTGTACTGCATCCTGGGCGACAGAGTGAGATTCCTACTCAAAAAAAAAGTTAAAGTGTCTTTCTAGAACTTTTATTTTTAGCAACCTTCCTCCTGTAGGATGAAAGAAAAGTATTTTGAATGTATCCATAACGAGTAGGAATGTCAGGACGACTCAGGCCAAGGAATGAGGGGGAAGGTGGGTTCTCAGAATTCTCAGAGAGACCAGCAGGTGTCTTTCACTTTGCAGGCATTGGCTGAACAAGGCAAGCTTGAGCACTGGTTTCTAGAGTCTCAGGGGCCGAAAGGACAAAGGACACAATCGAAGGCCTGCCCAAGATGGGGAGTAGAACTGAAGAGCCTTCTCCTGAAGGTGAGATTCGAAGGGCTACATCCTCTGCTTGAGAGTCAAGTAGAGATCATCTCTTCCCTACTCCCAGACGCGAGCAAGGCTCATCACTTGTGTCAAATCTTAGTACCAAGTGAAAAGGAAAAATAACGTTCCCCTAAGGATTTAAAACTACTTGGCAATTAAAAGGAATGAACCAGGCCGGGCGCGGTGGTTCACGCCTATAATCCCAGCACTTCAGGAGGCAGAGGCGAGAGGACTGCAGGAGCCCAGGAGTTCGAGACCAGCCTGGGCAACTTGGTGAGACCTCATCTCTACAATAAATACATAAGTTAGCTGGGTGGCATGTGCCTGTGATTCTAGCTACTTGGGAGACTGAGGCAGAAAGATGACCTGAATCCAGGAGGCTGAGGCTGCGGTAGCCATGAACATGCCACTGCACTCCAGCCTGGGTGACACAGTGAGACTCCAACTCAAAAAAAAAAAAAAAAAGACTCTAGGAACAAGAAACAACAGAAAAAACAGACCAGACCCTCAAAAGATATAAGATTTTGGAATTGTTGGAAAAAATAGAAAGTCAATAAGCACAGGGTGCTTCAAAACCTACATCAGGAGAAGCACATTTGACAAAGGATTAAATATAACACACAGGCATGAGAAATAAAGGGCATCAGCAAGATGGCTGACTACAGGGCCCTGGTGCTTATCTTTCATCAAAAAATACCAACAAATAAACAACTGAACTTTGACTGCAGAGCCTGAGGGATGTGGGCACTGGAGTACAGCAAGGTACTGGCGAACTCCCCATGGAGCAGAGAAGCCTGTGATGGTAGCAACAAGAGGGGAGTGAGTTACTCTGCCTCTGCCTCCCTATCTCCCCCATTGGGATAAATTCAGAGCCAGGAGCAACCTCCTCTTGTGGGGGAAACATAAGGTCCATCCTTGCCCTCACTGCCACCACAGTCTCCTGCGGTCCTTCATACAGGAGGATCCCACAGTCTCCACAAGCCCTGAGCCTGGTCTGGGGAGCTGTTTGGGATTTATGTAGCTGTGTTACCCCAGAGTAGAAGCACAAGATGTGCACGCCCCATCCCCATGAACCAAGCTACTGTAGCATGACACCATCTTGACATCAGAGCCATTGCAGGACTGTGCCCTCCTCTGAGGACCAGTAGCCACTGCATTACTCCAGCCTGGAGTCTCTGCCGTCATTTTACCAAGCCAACATGGATACAATACCATGAACCTGGCTGTTTGAAGCATGGGCCCAGGAATAGCCATGACTTCAGTCTTGCACAGAGGAAAAGCCAACCTGTGGCTGGCTGAACCAAACAGTCCAATGAACCTGCCTTTAGCAAGCTGCCCTTTTGGCAGTCCTGGCCAGAATAACAGCCTGGCAGACCTGCCCCTGAGCCACCAGCTGCCAAATCACTGCACACCCATGCCCCTGGTCAGAGAAACAGCCTGGTAGTCCCATACCCAGCAAAGCCATGCCACTGCCACCGCAAATTCTCACAGTCTAGGACACTGAGGCACTCACAAACATCACTAACATGGATTATAGCTGAAGAAACTACACAGAGACCACCTACTGTATCCACTTAGAAAGCCAAATCAAGTTACCCAACTGACCCCCTAGGACACATCTACCAGAATAAGCAATTCCCTACTAAAGATACTCCACAAAATTGGAAGAGGCAACTGTTTCACTAGATGTACAGAGAATGACATAAGAGACACAAGAAAAATATTTTTTAAAAAAGAAACATACCTCCAAAAGACTATAACAATTCTCCAATAACAGACCCCAGAGGAAAAAACATACAAGATGCCAGAAAAGAAACTCAAAGTAATGATTTTAAGCACACTTAGCAAGATACAGTAGGCTATATATAGACAATTCAACAAAACCAGGAAAATAATTCATGATCTAAATAAGAACCTTAACAAAGTCATAGATATCATTTTTAAAAGACCCAAACAGAAACATTGGAGCTAAAGAATTCATTGAATGCAATATAGAGTACAAGCAAGAGGTTCAACTGCAAACTAGATCAAGTAGAAGAATTTATAGATTCCATTGTAACCTAATCAGAAAAAGACCTACTGAGAACTCAAAATAGAAACTTTTAGTAAAGGCCATTCAAGAAAACCTTGGTTCAGGAACTTCAAATGTTACTTCTTCCTTCATAGGAAACAGATTTTCAAGGTATGGTCTGAGGCTTACTGTTGAGTCAGCCAACTTGACCATGCTGACAGCTGAGAAGAAATTTTAAAACAGACATATACTATATAATTCACAGATTTTTATTCTCTTACAATCAACTGTATTTGGCTAGAAAAAGTCACTAAAATGTGGCATTTGTAAACTAAATGTAAAGCATTCTTAAACAATTTTCGAAAAAAAATTTATGAAGTTGAAGATTTTTTGACATAACCCAGGCAGACCAAAAAAATAAAAATAAAAAATCAAAGTATAAAACAGAATGAAGAAAGACTGAAAGTCTTAATTAGACACCATAAAACAAAAACAACTATCTGCATTATGAGAATTTCAGGAGAAGATGGGAAATGTGTAGAAAACCTACTTCATGAAATAATAGGTGAAAACTTTCCAGGTCTTGGGAGAGAAACTGATCCAGGGAGTTTAAAAGTTCCCAAATAGGGCCAGGTGCAGTGGTTCAAGTCTGTAATCACAGCATTTTGGGAGGCCAAGGCAGGAGGATTGGTTGAGCCCAGAAGTCCAAGACCAGCTTAAGCAACATAGGAAGACCCTGTCTCTTTATTTTTGAAAATTAAAAAACCGTTCCCAAATAGATTCTATTCAAAAAGGTCCTCTGCAAGGCCCAATACAGTCAAATTGTCAAAAGTCACATACAAAGAGAGAATTCTAACAACAAGAGAAGTGTGTCATGTCCTAGCTGAGGTAAACCCCATTAGAATAATAGCATATTTATCAGCAGAAACTGTACAGGCCAAAAAGAATGGAATGACATATTCAAGCAAAATGAAAAAAAAAGAAAAACTGGCAGCCAATAATACTATACTTAGCAAAGCTATTCCTCAGAAATGAAAGAGAAGTAAAGTCTTTCCCAGATAAGCAAAAACTAAGTGAATTTATCACCACTAGACCAACCTGACTAGAGTTCTCCTTAGGGGAGTTCTACTTCTGGAAGCAAAGGAACAATACCTACCATTATGAAAACACATAAAAATATAAACTCATGGATAGAGCGGACCCGAAGGATAAAAATAAAAGAATCAAACCACATCACTACAGAAAGTTTTCTATAGTGCAGGAACTGGAAAAATAAATTATAAGTGAAGAAGAAAGTAACAAAAGATATACAAAACAATTAACAAAATGACAGAAGTAAAGTTTTCATCTATCTATAACAACCTTGAACTTAAACTGATCAAATCTTCAAATTAAAAGATATATTGGCTGCATTAAAAAAAAATCTAACTATATGCTGCCTACAAAAATCTCACTTCACCTGTAGAAATATACACAGATCAAAAATGAAGGAATGAAAAAACATATTCTACATATACAGAAACCAAAAGTGAGCAAGAGTAGTTATATCAGCTAAAATAGGCTTTAAGTTAAAAACTATAAAAAGAGACAAAGAAAATCATTATATAATGATAAAGGAATCAATTCAGCAAAAGGATATAAAATTGAAAATATATATGCACCCAACACTGAAGCACCCAGATATATAAAGCAAATATTAAATCTAAAAGGAGACATAAACTCCAATAAAATAATAGCTGGGGACTTCAATACCCTACTCTCAGCATTGGAGAGATCCTCTAGACAGAAAATCAGCAAAAAACATCAGGTTTAAATACATTGTAGACCAATAGATCTAACAGACATTTATAGAACATTTCACCCAACAGCTGTAGAATATGCATTCTTCTCATCAGCGCATGAAACATCCCTCAGGATGGGACCATATGTTTAGGCCACAAGATAAGTCTCAACAATTTTTTTAAAAATCAAAGTCATATCAAGCATCATCTCTTGACCACAATGGAATAATACTAGAAATCAATAACAAGAGGAACTTTGGAAGGTGTACAATTCAAATAAATGGAAATTAAACAGCATGCTCCTAAATGACCAGTGGGTCAATGATGAAATTAAGAAGAAAATTTGGCTGGGTGCAGTGGTTCAAGCCTATAATCCTAGCACTTTGGGAGGCTGAGGCTAGAGGACTGCCTGAGCCTGTGGGTTTGAGACCAGCCTGGGCAACATGGTAAGACACTGTCTCCACAATAAATCAAAAAATTAGCTGGGCATGGTAGTGCGCACCTGTAGTTCCAGCTTCTTGGAAGGCTGACACAGAAGGATCGCTGGAGCCCAGCAGGTTGAGGCTGCAGTGGCCAGTAATGTGAGACGGCACTCCAGTCTGGGCAACAGAGTGAGACTCCAACTCAAAAAAAAAAAAAAGATGAAGAAGAAAAATTAAAATGTCTTGGAGCAAATGAAAATGGAAACACAACATACCAAAACCTATGAGATACAGCAAAAGCAGTATCTTAAATACACTCAAAGGTTAACTTCAAAGAACTCAGCTACCAGCTGAGTTCTCAACAGCAACTACAGAGTGATCTTTAATGTGCTTAGAGAAAAACAACTGTCAGTCTAAACATAAGCTCCTACATTCAGTAAAAACTTTCAAGAATGAGTACAAAATAATACTTTCATTTAAAAAAAAGTCAAGTTTGCCATCGGCAGACTCTATTAAAAAAATTATTTTAAGTCATCCCAGATGAAAGGATAAGAAAAATTTTAAAATAGTAAAAGTACAGGTAAATATTGATCATATAAAATGATGATGATGATGACAATCGGTAGTATTAAAAAAGTAATTAAAATGCATATAATAGCATTTTATTAGTATAATAGCATATAAATTGGGGCTGGTAGTGAATGATTGCAAATCAAGCTCTAGGGTTCTTACATTATTCAAAAGGAAAGTAAAGGTAGTGAACAACTTTAGACTTTGATAAGTGTGTTCCGTTGTGCTCTGAGTATATTTACAGTTTCACACATGACTACTCATCCAATCCAGGATGTGACATGGTATTTTAGAAATCCTGAGCATTCCTAGAGCCTGATGTCTGTAAATATGCCCAAAACAAAGAGGTGAAATAAAAAGAGGCCAGCTTCAAGGACCAATTAATCAATCTATGCAAGGGTCAGGCAACAGGTCTTACTTACATGATGAGATTTTTCTACCAAATCCTGCCTACCCTGAAATCTCATTACAGTAACAGAAAATTCGGGAACACTAAACTCTGGGCACAGTATTTCCAAAGCAGGTATAAAATATTATTAGGGAAGGCAAACATAAAAGTTCTAAGGAACATAAGCTAAACCTGAACAATACGAGCTTTTCAGAAACATGGTTTCAATAACATGGCAATTCTTTGGGCAACCTGAAAGGTAGCTATGTAAATCAGACCCACAAGACAATAGTTCTGACTGAGACAGCATTCAATTACCTAGTGATTACCTGAAGCACTGTGGCTTTTACAGTGTTCCTAGAGCTAACATCAGTGAGCGTACCTGATCTCAAACCACGTGAAGTGAGGACCTAAGGGAGGCCCAAATTTTACCTATACAATGACCACTTACCTACCTAATCCTGAATTGTACCCCACATCTTAAAAAAATTAAAATTAAAATGTTTTTTAAAAGATACATTTTATAGGTGTCCACACAGAACAGCTTTTCTGAGAACTGGGCTAATAAAATGGATTCATTAATTCAAGCCAAAATGAATATAAAAATAATATGGAAAAGGAACTCCTGCTTCTGAGAAAAAGTAATCAAAGTTGCCCCAACATACATATTTGAATTTGCTCATCTCAGTCAAGATCACCCCTAATAGAGATTGTAGGGGAAAGGGTGGAGGGGGAGGTGAGAACAGAAAGGTACATGACCCTGAGGGCAACCTGTCTGCACATTTTCTTTGGGACAAAACCCATCTGACTAGATAAGAAGTATGTATGCTGACAGCGCAGTGCCAAGCCTGCCCATACAGTCAGTTAGATAGAATCACCTGATTCACCTGCAAAATAACTGAGGTCTGTGACTTTGCTCAAGGCGGAGTCCACAGGGCCAGAGTCCAAATAACTAGGCTAAAAAGAAGAAGAAGAAAAACAAGGCCCGTGGCTCATGTTCCCATTCCCCAGTTGTTCCAGTCCAATAAAATCTAGCTATGCCATGGCAGTGATCAACAAACAACCCTTGCTTATCATAAGAAAGAATTTAACTCTCTCAAAACCAGGATCAGGGAGGGGAGGGGAAAGCAACACGACACACATTTAGAAATATAGAATTTATTTATGTTCATGGTAAGACTGTTTCACATTCTGGACATGGTTACTAGAAGAGACAGAATACTCTCGATGACAGCATTACATTGCTGTCAGACATTGCTTATGCTGTGTGAGTTGAGGAAAACTTGTCTCCCCTTTTAAAAAATTTAAGGCTCAGTTTCCAAAAGGTAATTATACCAGGTTTTTTTGTTTTGTTTTGTTTTTCTGTTTGAGAGACTGAGAAAGTTCAGGAATAAACCACCCAGGGTTGAGAGGAGGCTGCTACACACACAGTCACTCATTCATACTGAAGAGGCTCACTGTGATTTTTTTTTAAAGTCTCCTCTTTGAAAATGTGTTTGGTCAGAAAGTAGCCTAGTGTTTGGGGGAGGGGAGTCTTGAAGGGTGGTGATGGCTAAAGGGTACAGGACTTATTTAGGAGGTAATAAAAATGTTCTAAAATGGATTGTACTTTTGACTGTACAACTCCATGACTATACTAAAAACCACTAAATTGTAAAAAAAAAAAAAAAAAAAAAAAGGTGTTTGGTTACAAAATCAACCAGTAGATGAGAGAGAAACTAGGTATAGATTTCCATACAAAAAAAGAAAGCAAAGGAAGCTCTTTACCACCAGTTGCTGGCTAAAATGTGTCTGCAAGTTGCCTACTTATGAATGCACACACACATGAACTCCCACTCGCTGTTCTTTGGTGAAGCTTACCAAACAGTATATCTCTTTCAACATATTAGTAAAAAATAATTTACATTTCCTTTCGACTGTCAGAACAGATAGCCACAAGGTAGTCCCTTCTCCTAAATACAACCCTCTATTATTCTCTTAAACCCTGAGGTACAACATGACTGTAATGGCTGCCTTGCACTGACGCGTCATCCCCTGTTAAGGGTGAAGGGAGTGAGAAAGCTATTAAGAAAAGAGAGGACCAGTTGCGGTGCTCATGCCATAATCCCAGCACTTTGGGAAGCCGAGGTGAGAGGAATGCCTGAGCCCACGGATTCGAGACCAGCCAGGGCAACCTGGCAAGATCTCATCTCTACAATAAATTAAAAAATTAGCCAGGCGTGGTGGCACATGCCTGTAGTTCAGCTACTTGGAAGGCTGAGGCAGAAGGATCACCTAAGCCCAACAGGCCAAGGCTGCAGTGGCCATGCGTGTGCCACTGTACTCCAGCCTGGGCAATAGACTGAGACTCTGACTCAAAAAAAAAAAGAAAAAAAAGAAAAGAGAGTTTGGATTGGGGGAAATTACCCTATCAGACACACTTTGGAAGCATTTTTTTTCCATACAAACATTCGTTCAATCAACAATGACGCCATCATTTTACAAAAAAAAGAATCTGTTTTAACTCATTAAACTACCTACAATTCACAGAGCTAATGTTATTACAACAACAGAAGCCAAAAGGGGCATCTGGGGATTCTGCCTCTGGCACTGACAGGTAGAGACCATCATTCTGTAGAAAAGATTAACAATAACAAAACAAAACAACAACACAAACCGAAACCCACTGCATTTCTAGGGCAAGTTCAGGAAAGCCAAGTGTATCCAAAGGTATCATCGTCCACCTCAGCTGAGAGGCCCATTGCCTGCGATCATCTTGCTGTAATTCTTCTGCTGCTCTTCCTTAAAGGTGTCCTTCACCTTTGCCCTCTTCAGCCCACCATCCCTGCAAAGAGAAAGACACATGTCTAAAAGACACTCCTCAGCAACGATTGCACAAGGCTTGCATATTAATATACATTACACGTGCCATGACATTCGTGCATCTGGTCGATAGTGGGGTCAAGACCACTGGGCTTTGGCCAGGTTCAGTGGCTCAGGCCTATAATCCCAGCATTTAGGGAGGCCCAGGTGAGAGGACTGCCTAAGCCCATGAGTTTGAGACCAGCTTGGGCAACTTGGCGAAACCCTGTCTCTACACTAAATCAACAAAAATTAGCCAGGTGTGATGGCACATGCCTGTAGTTCCAGCTTCTTGGAAGGCTGAGGCGGAAGGATCACCTGAAACCAGCAGGTTGAGGCTGCAGTGGCCGTGAGCGTGCCACTGCACTCTAGCCTGGTCAACAGAGCGAGACTCCAACTCAAAAAAAGAAAAAAAGAAGCAAGAGGATGCACACGTGAGTCTCTGCTCCACCACTGACCCCAACATGTTACTTTGAGGAAGAAACAATCTCTCTCATTCTTGGTTAAAATAAAGAACAATATCTCCACTGGGATATTGTTTTTATTGAGTTTATTTTTGGAAGTTAAGGCTGTTGTATTAAATATGTGGATTGGAACAAAGATGATTAAAACCAGGGTTACAGGCCAGGTGTGGTGACTCAAACCTATATACAATCCCAGTATTTTGGGGAGGTGGAGGCAGGAGGATCGCTTGAGCCCAGGAGTTCAAGACCAACCTGGGCAACATAGTGAGACCTTGTTTCGGTTAAAAAAAAAAAAAAAAATCAGCTGGGTATGGTGGCACATGCCTGTTGGCACAGCTACTTGGGTGGCTGAAGTAGAAAGATCACCTGAGCCCAGGCTGCAGTAAGCCATGACTGTGCCACTGCACTCCAGCCTGAGCAACAGAGTGAGACCCCCGCCTCAAAAAAACAAACAAAAATACTCACAAAAAACTGGATTATTTCCTTATATTTTTCCCCAAGGAAAACAAAATATTGCTTTTTCATCTACCTTATGTCTTACTGGAAAACCATATAGAATATTTAAAATATACACACACGAAAAGGCAAGGGTACTGTATATGTGAGTAAATTTCTTAAAGATAAATAATTATTCAAAAAAAAATCATGATTCAAATCCAACCCAATGTTTAACAAGTCGTATTTTTATTCAAAGCACTATATTTCCAGATTCATAATCTTTCATATTCCAAAATAAAACACATAACAAAATCATAAATCGCATTCAGCCAGGAGTTAGTGCCTATGTAAGCAGCATTTCTCCAGAGAGGCTGTAAATCTTTGAACTCTCTCTAGGGTGGTAAAAACACAGACCTGCCTGGGTCTAAGGGCTGTCTTTCCTTCTCTGGACACAAACAACAAACTTGAAGGGCTGGGAGTTGATTGGACTAGCAGGGTCCGCTATCTCCCTCCTGATCTAATGTCTTAGATTTTAACTACCAAGAGGGCATGCACTGAGAACTTGCTTACTTTATACTGTGACTGTTTAATTTTAACCCAGTGGAGCATGAATGTTTACCAAATGCTTTCTGCTGATAAATGAGCATAGGTTAGTTAGTGAACTCAATGCCACGAGGGTAGAACTTGACCTCCAAACAGACGCTTGCCTGAGACCACTGCAATATTCTGGCTTCTAGAGTTAAATCTAAGATACAGCCCACCAGTAAGTCCTCAACTTAAAAACAGACTGCGATGCACAAGTTATCCGGGGGGGGGGAGGGGTTCCACAAAGATAAAACAAGATTATACATTATCGTTAGGTCCCCAGAATCTTCCACATAAGCCTTTTTTATCCAAATGAGCTACCTCTATTTACAGCATTTACCTGAATTCTGAACAGCAAGAACTAAGGAAAGAAGAGGGAGAGAAGGAAGGTTTTTCTCCTTTCCTGAGGTCCAGGCCAAAACAAGGTAAACACTTGAAATGAGGCTGGGCATGGTGGCTCACGCCTGTAATCCCAGCACTTTGGGAGGCTAAGATGGGAAGATAGATCAAGCCCAGGAGCTCAAGACCAGACTGGGCAACATAGTGAACCCTTGTCTCTAGGAAAAAAAAAAAAAAAAATCAAAACTTCGCCAGACATGATGGCACACACCAGTAGTCCCAGCCACTCAGGAGGTTGAGATGAGAGGATCACCTGTGCCCAGGATGTAGAGGCTGTATAGAGCTGTGATCCTGCCATAGCACTTCAGCCTGGGTAACAGAGTGAGACTCCAACTCAAAAAAAATTTTTTTTAATTTCTAAAAAGTCAAAATTAGTAATGTTTGGTTTTGAACATTATTTTTGAACAATTCTCCTTCTCAAGCATTGAGTAAAATTCATGATGCTCTAACCACCCAACTGTGACTTCAAAGTTTTATCCAATTCCCCATTGCAATGGCAGCCGATCTTAGTTCTTAAGGAAAGTATCAGCCATATATACAAGGGAGGGGGGATCCCCCCCAAAAAAACCCCAGAATTATCTTTTGAAGGGTGGGCCCCTTGTAGTACAGGCTTCCCCTGCTGGGTAAGTGTTCTAGGAACCCATCGGCCTCCGTGCACTTGCTAGCGTTGCTGGGAGAGGCTGCATTAGGCTTCAGTTTTCAATTTTTTTTTCTTGAAGATTCTTTCAACGAGTTTGCCCATTTCATGATGGGTGATTTACGAGAGCATCTGCTCACACCACACTGAGTGTTCAGCAGTCTGACCAGAAATGGCATGGCCCCTGTGCCCCACTCTCCGTATTCACTCGACCTGGCCCTGAATGACTTTTTTTTGTTTCCCCAGTGAAAAAAGGCAAGGGGAAACGTTTTGTCAATGTGGAAGAGGTGAAACAAAAAATGGCGGAAGTACTAAAAGGCATCAGAGTTGACAAGGTCCAAAACTGTTTTGAGCAGTGGAAAAAGCATCTCGGTATGTATATTGCATCAAACGGAGAGTACATTGGAGGTGACGTGTAAGAATAAATGGATAATTTTTTATAAATAATTTCTAGGTGTTTTGGGGTACCCCCTATATATTGAGAAAGAAAAAGAAAGCATGACCATATTTACATAACTTTTATTATAGTCAGTATATTGCTGTCATTGTTCTACTTTAGTATTATAGTTGTTAATCTCTTGCTGTGCCTAATAAATTTTGTCAGAGGTATGTATAGGGGAAAAAAAGTCTATCTAGGACCTGTCCATGGTTTTGGGAATCCACTGGGCTCTTAAAAGGGTCCGTGGATAGGGGAATCACAATGTTTTGATTTGGCAGCCCAAGCAGACAAATACATTCACCTATGTTCAATCTTTCTCAAATAAATAAAAAGCTAAAGCTGTAGGTCTCCATAACTAAAATATTTTACTTATTTCTTTTTTTTTTCCTGAGTCATATCTTACTCTGTTGCTCAGCCTGGAGCACAGTGGCATGGTCACCACAAACCACAATCACAGCTCACAGTAGCCTCAACTTCCTGGGCTCAGGCAATCCTTCCACCTCAAACTCCCAAGTAGCTGGGACTACAGGCATATGCCACCACACCAGGCTAAGTAAGTATTTTTTAGTAGATGAGGTCTCACTATATTGCCCAGGCTGGTCTCAAACTCTTGGGCTCAAGTGATCTTCTCACCTCAGCCTCCACAAATGCTGGGCTTACAGGCATGAGCCACTACACCCAGCCTCCTTTTTAAAAGTTATTAAGTTTTCCTTCACTATAGTTATACTTAGAGTTAAAGATGAATAAGCCTATAAGTAGCTCCTCGCTTCTCAAAACCCACTTGACTCCCAAATTTATTCTCTCTCTCTTTTTTTTTTTTTGAGTTGGAGTCTCACTCTGTTGCCCAGGCTGGAGTGCAGTGGCAAGCTCACGGCCACCACAGCCTTGACCTGCAGGGTTCAGGTGATCCTTCCGCTTCAGTCTTCCAGGTAGCTGGAACCACAGGCACCTGCCACCATACCTGATTGATTTTTTTATTTATTATAGAGATGAGGTCTCACCATGTTGCTCAGGCTGGTCTCGAACCCCTGAGTTCAGACAATCCTCTCACCTCCACCTCCCAAAGTGCTGAGATTACAGATATGAGTCACCACGACTGGCCCCATTCTCCCTTTCTTCTTCAGTAAAAGAACCCTACACTTTAGCCAGGCACATGGCTACTGGAACAGAGACTACATTCCCTAGCTTCCTCTGCAGCTGTATGTTACCACACAACTTGAATACTAGTCAAGGGTACAAGTATAAATCTCACTTCCGGCTTGTGTTCTTAGAGATAGATGTCTCCTTCTTTTAATTCCTTTCTCCTAGTCGTTTACTTCACACACCAAGCAGAGTTGGGAGGACCATCTTGGACCATAATATAGATGTACACACTGAAGCTGGTAGAATAATGCAGACTGAGCGGTCATACCACCCTTGACTGCCCACGTTGAAGTGAGAGAAATATACATCTTCCTTCTTTAAGATATTATTATTATGTATAAGCCACGATCACTTTCAGCTAAACCCACAGCTCACTAGAATAATAAATGCCATTATTAAAAATGATTTTTTTTAATTGAAAAAAAAAAGGACTTCTGAAATATGTCTTACCAGGGAAGTTCAGTCAGTCCTCCTTGTATGGCAATAGCAGACTTAACCCTGTTAGCAAACTGGACTGCATCTTCTCCTTCCTGGTTAAAGAATAAAAATTACAAGTGCATCTTGAATATACAGTTTTTAATACCTTGAAATGTCTCATCATCATTTATATTGCTTTAAAATACTAGATGTGTATTTTGGCTCAGATACTTTCTATTCTTAGTCAATCATAACAAATATCACTAATTCTATCAAAAAATGCAGTGCTGTTTGTTTAATTTTTTATCATGCATATATTTCTTATACTCTTTATCAGTCTTACCTAAGATACAACATTCCGTAGTGTCGGTCGATTCAATAATCCAGTAGCAATTGTGAAAGAATAATGGAAAAAAATTGCTAAATATAAAATGGCTCAATGTAAAGAGAGCTAAGTACATTATTAAAAAATAACCCCTCCTCTGAGAAAGTAGAAAGGCATGATGTAAGGGAGACACCCTGGTTTGGGGGTAAAGTGTTTCTCGCTTTTATCTGATTAGATGAAGCGTTATCTAAGGAATACCTCTCTGGTCATCGGGGGCATGTACCACACGTCACAGACGATCGCCCAGCTGGTCATCATTCGCAGCAGGTAGCTCACCATGTTGTACTTACTACTGTTCCAAAACGCATCACCAAACTGAGGGTTATACTGAGAAAAAGGAAAAGAAAACACATCCCAATTATGAATAAGTGGTACCTTCCATTTGTGTCAGTGTTTTTAAGGTGGTGGACCAAATATCTTTATCAGACCCTAAAAAAAAGAGAAGTTGCTTTGCTTGATGGAATTGACTGAGAAAAGTAAACCAGGCCAGCTAATTCCTCCAATGAGTGCTGACTGCTTTTCTAGTCAGAGCCCTGGAGTGCTGCCATGGGAGAGTTACTCGTGTAACTATTAACATCTGTCTCACGCTTAACTGAGAGGTTGATGAGAGCAGGGACAGTGTCTGTTCTGCTTATCACTGTGTCTCAGTAGCTAACGCCTAGCACGAAGTCACCCAGTGCACATCTATCTAGACCAGGCATGTCCAACCTACAGCCCATAGCCTGATGAGGCACAGGACAGCTAGGAATGTGGTCCCGCAAAATCTTTTAACATCACATGTTTTTTTGAGTTTATTTTCTTTGTGACCCCATGCGTGGTTCCATTTTTGAAGCTCACGGTCACACATTATTCAGGAAATCACTCTTGGCAGCACATACATTTGTGAGCAGCTGTTTTCAATGATGAAGTACACAAAGAGCAAAATTCAATCAAACCTTTCTGATGAGCACCTTGAGAACCAACAACTTGCAACGACTCCTTCAAACCAGACGCTGAAAGATTCGTTTTACAAAAACAAGGGCAAATTTCTCACTAGTTTTATACTGTTCTCATTTTTCTAAACTTTATAATAAAAAAATTTAAAAATAAGTATTATTATGTATATACACTAACTATATTATGTAATTTATGTGTGGCCAAAGACAATCTCTCTTTACTCAGTGTGACCCAAGGAAGCCAGAAGGTTAGACATCCTAATCAAGAGAGAGAGAGAGAGAGAGAGAGAGAGAGAGAATGAGTGAGAAGGGAAATGAAGCAGAATGTACAGAACTAGTGACTCTGAATAAAGAACAGGCAAGGGTTCCTCAGTCATGCAAAATTTACAGCAAAATAAAGCCACCAATCCAATGCCTTTTTTAGGGTGGTATCTGTCCCACCTTAATTGCAACTGGATGTATGGTTCCCCCAATTTCAAAACTTCCCTTTTTAAACATCATGACTGAAGTATTGTTGATGCAGGTTCCTGCAGGGAAGGAAGGAGAGGGAATGGTGAGTATTTTTAAAAGAAATAATTTTAAAAAGAAATTTCCGAAGAAGTTATTTTGATATAAAATAATTAAAATATCAAAATTACACACGTTGTACTATCATTCCAGAAATCAGTTCCTGACCTAAGTAGTAATCTCACAGTCCTAAGCAGGTTTAACAACAAACTTTTACTTTTGTATTGACAACTATAGGTACAACTGCTTCACAATGGGTGACAATTTCCGTACATTTAAATCACAACCCTTAAAAAGGCATGGACAACACCAATCTGAGTTTAATACCCAGAACTGACTTTTGAGATTCAAAAAAGGTAGCATGACTTCCATCGAATCTCAAAAGAAAGTAGGGAATTAGTAGCTAAGACAAGACTGTCCCACTCCTATAGGACAGCAGAAATGTGAACTAAGAACAACTTTTTTTTTTTTTTTTAAGAGACGGGGTCTTGTTTTGTGGCCCAGGTTGGAGTGCAGTGGTGCAAGCACAGCTCACTGCATCCTTGAACTAGGCTCAAGTGATCCTCCTACCTTGGCCTTGTGAGTAGCTAAGACTATAGGCAAACTACCATGCCTGGATAATTTTTATTATTTTTTAATTTTTTTGTGGAGACAAGGTCTTGCTTCATTGCCCAGGCTGGTCTTGAGTTCCTAGATTCAAGTGATCCTCCCTCTTCAGCCTCCCAAAGCACTGGGAATATAGGCGTGAACCACTGCATTCAGTCAAAGAATGACAATTCTAAAGTAGTTCTGTTCCTCATATACTTTTGGTGGTCTGCTGTTATCAAGTATAGCTTGGTCAGCAGTCCCCATTCTTACCTTCAGGAAAGATCAATATTGGTAATTTTTTCTTATCAGCAATGTGTTCTTTTAGTCTGTGAAGAAAAATAAGGGATCAAAATTCTACTTTTACAAAGAAAGAATTGGAAGTTCTTTCTGATATTCTTCACACTTTACTAGCATAAATATAACTGTAAAGCAATAAGAAGAAAAGGAATAAGATACAAGTAAAGGAAATAAACTCAAGCTATTCTCGTTCTTAAAAAGGTATAATAAGGATATCTGTGCTATTTCTCCATAATTTCAAAGTGAGTGATTTTCAGTGTCTTCTGCCTACTCTTAAAAGAGCACACGGCTGGACACGGTGGCTCAAGCCTGTAATCCCAGCACTTTGGGGGGCCAAGGAGAAAGGATTGCCTAAGCCCAGGGGTTCGAGATCAGCCTGGGCAACATGGCAAAACCTTGTCACTACAATAAATTAAAAAATAAAAATAAGCTGGGCTCAGTGGCTCAGCCTGCAATCCCGCGCCTTGGGAGGCTGAGGTGAGTGGATTGCCTGAGCCCGCGGGTTCGAGACCTGCCTGAGCAACTTGGTGAGACCTTATCTCTACAATAAATCAAAAAAAAATTAGCCAGGTGTGGTAGTGCGCGCCTGTAATTCCAGCTACTTGGAAGGCTGAGGCAGAAGGATCGCCGGAGCCCAGCAGGTCGAGGCTGCGGTGGCTGGGAGCGGCCACTGCACTCCAGTCTGGGTGACAGAGTGAGACTCCAAGTCAAAAAATAAAAAAATAAAAATTAAAAAGAGAGAGCACTGGGCAGTCAAGTGACACAAGCTCCGGGATCCCTGCTGTGTGACCTTTGTGCCCTCATCCATGTGTTATTTCCTCATCTGAAAAATGGGAATCCTGACTGCTGGGCCCATCTGCATTATGGCCACTAAGTACAACACAACTCCTGAAATGAGTCAGGCTGAACTCTCCTATTAAATACACACCATAAGGCTGAGAAGGAGCCACATGTGGTGGCTCATGCCTGTCATGCCAGCACTTTGGGCCAGGGTGGAAGGATGGCTTGAGCCCAGGAGTTCAAGACCAGCCTAGGCAACATAGGAAGATCCCATATCTACAAAAAATTTTCTTGAAAATTATCCAAGCATGGGGACATACACCTGTAGTCCCAGCTACTCATGAGGCTGAGGCAGAAAGATCCCCTGAGCCCATGAGGTCGAGGCTGCAGTAACTGTGATCATACCACTGTACTCCAGCCCAGTCTACAGCCCATCATCCTGTCTTTCCTGCAGCCAGCCTCTGCTCATTGGAAGCTGCTAAGGTCTGAGGCAGAGAGACTGCAGCTGCCAGAGTGCCCCACTGATCAATAACCTCACAACAAAGAACAGCTTTTCTAAACCAGGGCAGATTCCAACAAATACTTTTCATCCTACTCTTAGGGTCACGGGCCATCTTTGTGTTTATAGAATCAATGGCAGAGTGCCTTCAACTGAAGGTCTCAGACAAAAGGCTATTTCCCAACAAAAATTTCTAATAGCTTGTCTCTAACCCAAGTCATGGTCCCTCTGTCTCTAGCTAGATCTGACAGTTATTCAGTAGATAATCAACCATCTACTTATTTAGCAAATAATTATCAATTATTAACCTTCGCCGGGCTCAGTGGCTGAGCCTGTACTCCCGCGCCTTTGGGAGGCTGAGGTGAGTGGATTGCCTGAGCCCGTGGGTTCGAGACCCACCAGGGCAACTTGGCGAG
>NW_007249968.1:292711-295472 GCF_000164805.1 Carlito syrichta | reverse complement strand
CGAGGGTGCGGTGGCCAGGAGCAGCCACTGCACTCCAGTCTGGGCAACAGAGTGAGACTCCAACTCAAAAGAAAAAAAAAAATTATTTAACCTTCAAGGAGGTAATTTTTCACTTTGAAAATTCAGGGATTGAACTATAGGCAAATTGCTGTAATATAGATGTTTGGGCCTCTAGTCTGATTACAAATCCCTTTATGACTACAGAATTAAAATGTTTTTAATTTAATTTTTTTTAAGATGGTGTCTCACTGTGTTGCCCAGGCTAATCTCGAACTCCTAGGCTCAAGCAAACCTCCCACTTCAGCCTTCCAAAGTGCTGAATCACAGGCATGAGCCACCATGCCAAGCAGAATTAATTAAAAAAAAAAATCTGGCTAAGACAGATGATTTGTCAGAAAAATTCAACTGCAAACAGAAGTATGTATGTTTTAGTTTGTTCCTTAGTGCTTTTTTTGGCAGGAAGGCCAAGATTTAGCAGCTTTTATGCTGCCCCAATGAAAATACTGAGTAATCTCACTGCTTACCTCTTGGTAACCAGGTGTCGATCCTTCATTTCTGAGCGTTCAAACCAGACGTGTGGACACGCCTTGACCATAGCTCTCTGAATAATTCCCATCAACCCACCATGGACCTGGCCAACCTAGAAGTACCATGAGAAAATGAGAAATGTATAAAGGCACAGCTGCCCAAATAAAGTTTTTTTACGTACCAATAGATTCCTGTTCCCCACTTGGAGACAATACTGGCCTTCTACTGACCGAAGGTCTTAGTCTGATCAGAGGACTTGAACCGCCAAATGTAAGCAAAAGATATTCTTGAGTAGCACCTTTGAATTGTAAGTTATGTTGCTGCACTAACTACCATCCAACTTTAAAAAGTAGAAGTCCGCTAGTGCAGTGGCTCACACCTGTCATCCTAGCACTCTGGGAGGTGGAAAAGAGAATTGCCTGAGCCCAGAAGTTTGAGACCAGCCTGGGCAACATGATGAGACTTCATCTCTACAATAAATCAAAAAAGTAGCTGGGCGTGGTGATGCACACCTGTGGTTCCAGGTACTTGGAAGGCTGAGGCAGAAGGATCACCTGAGCCCAGCAGGTCGAGGCTGCAGTAGCCATGAACATGCCACTGCACTCCAGCCTGGGCAACAGGCTGACTCAAAAAAAAAAAAAAAAGTAGAAGTCCTTTAACTTAGTCAAGATTAAAGAAATGAAAATTTAAACTACACAGAAATAGTACACCGAAACCCATCAGATTGACAAAGATGTAAGAGTTTGGCAGTACATGTCGATGTAAGGCTGTGGGAAGCAGGCACTCTCACACACCGCTTGGGGGGAAAGAGAGAGGGTTACCACACCAATGGGAGGAAACCTAACATCTATCAAAATTACATTTACATTTATCCTTTATCTCAATAATTCCTCCTCCAGGAATTAACCCTGAAGATATACCTCCAACAAAATGAAAATACATATGCAAAAGGCTATTAATTACAGTATTAATAGCTATTGTAAAATATTAGAAATGACCTAAATGTTCAAATACAGGAAATTAGATGAGTAGACAATGACACATACATATAATGGAGTACTATGTAGCTGGGAACAGAACAAGGTCGATCTCTACAATTGATAAAGGGGTCAATTCCAGGAGATATTGTTAAATGAAAAAGGCAAAAGAACAAATATAGTCTGCTACCTTTTGTGTAAGACTAAAGAGGAAATAATACATATGCTTATCTCTACAAAATGAAGAGCAGAGAAAATAACCAAAACCAGTTGGGAACCTACAAGAGTAGGAAGGAATGGGCTAGAATGAACGCAGAAGAAAACGCCACTCCTAATAAGGCGTGGTGGCTCACGCTTGTAATCCCAGAACTTTGGGAGGCTGAGGCAAGAAGAATGCCTGAGCCTAGAGGTTCGAGACCAGCCTGGGCAACATGGTGAGACCTCATCTCTACAATAAATCAAAAAATTAGCCAGGCGTGGTGGCACACACCTGTAGTTTCAGCTTCTTGGAAGGCTGAAGCGGAAGGATCACCTGAGTCCAGCAGGTCAAGGCTGTGGTGGCCATGAGTGTGCCACTGCACTCCAGCCTGGGCAACAGAGTGAGACTCCAACTCAAAAAATAAAAAGAAAGAAAACGCCATTCCTATGAGTAATACCTTCTTTGTTTAGTTTTGACATTTGGAAGGATATGGCTATCCTACATGTTCAAAAAATAAATTAAATTAAATCAACAAGGGAGGAATAATAAACAGAAATTGAGGCAAAGCAAACGAACCCAACTGTATTTCAGATGAATAAAAGATCTGAAAGGAAGGAGAAACACCAAGAAATGTTCAAAGATGGTATTTAACACTCCCCATCTTGGATGGGGTAGCAAGAACTGAAAAACATCTTGAACTCTTTGTAGCACATTATTTGGGGGGGGTAATAAAAGGTGAAGCAATTCTGAAACACTTTTAGATGTCTTAATATTATAGAAGTGAGAAAATGAGTAAATATGTTGATATTGTTGGAAAATAGAATTTTCACTGTAAAAAGGGAGATACAAATACGGATTGGGGGAAAGCAAGAAAGAACCTTATGAGTGCCGGGCTCGGTGGCTCAGCCTGTAATCTCGCACCTTTGGGAGGCTGAGGTGAGTGAGTTGCCTGAGCCCGGGGGTTCGAGACCCGCCTGGGCAGTGAGACCTCATCTCTACAAAAAAATCAGCCGGGCGTGGTAGCGCATGCCTGTAATTCCAGCTACTCGGAAGGCTG
>NW_007249968.1:283888-292353 GCF_000164805.1 Carlito syrichta | reverse complement strand
AGCTGAAACTACAGATGCATGCCACCACACCTGGCTAGTTTTTGTGATTTATTGTAGAGACGAGGTCTCACCAAGTTGCCCAGACTGGTCTCGCACCCCCAGGCTCAAGCAATCCTCTCACCCTGGCCTCCCAAACTTTTCTGTAAGCTTGAAAATATTTCTAATTTTTAAAAAGTAGAGATTTATGTCTAAAAGTGAAAAAAGGCTTTAGAAAAGTCATTGAGTGAAATAATAAATAAGTTAATTAGTTTGATTTAGCCATTTCACTAAACATCTATTAAAACATCATGTTGTTTTAATATACACATTTTTATTTCTCAATTTTAAAAATTATTTTTTTTAAAAAAAACAAAAGTGCCAGGCACAGTTGCTTACACCTGTAATTCTAGCACTTTGGGAGGCCACGGTGAGAGGACTGCTTAAGCCCAAGAGTTCGAGGTCTGGGCAACATGGCAAGACCTCGTCTCTATAATAAATCAAAAAATTAGCCAGGTATGGTGGCACACACCTGTAGTCCCAGCTACTCAGGAGGTTGAGGGGAGAGAATCACTTGAGTTCAAGAGGTCAAGGTTGCAGTGAGTCAGGATTGTGCCATTGCGGGCCAGCCTGAGCAACAAAATGAGATTCCAACTCCAAAAGAAAAGCCATTAAGAAGAGATCTTTATTGCTGTTTAGATATTTAGTTTATGTTTAGCCAAAAGAGGCCAATTAGGATCCCTGGAGGTTAGCAGTACAGCTTCCTCCCACTTCTCCCCAGTACCACCTCCGGTCTAAATTCAGTTGGCTTTAGGTTTCTACCACTCAACCCATGAACCATCTGCAGTTACTATGCTTTTCTAAACATTGGCTAATATCGTAACTGCAGTTAAACATGATCAAAAAGCAGGGGAAATGCCAATAAAATTGAGGCCCTTGGTCACACATGGATTACACTCAACTCCTTGTTGATCAGGACACAGAAGGAATAAGGTCTCAGAAGTACAAAATCATAACAAGACAGTGCTAGGGTTTGAAGATGTTCACCAGAATTCAAGCGTTGAAAACTTAACCCCCAATGCAATAGTTTTGGGAGGTGGGGCATAATGGAACGTGTTAGGTCATGAGGACTTCGCCTTCATGAATAGATTAATGCCATTATGAAAGAGGATCTCAGGAGTGGGTTCACTCTCTTGTGCTCTTGGCCCTTGGGCCTTCCATCCTGTGATGACTCAGCAAGAAGGCCCTTGCCAGATGCCAGCAGCTGAGATTGGACTTCCCAGTCTCCAGAACTATGAGCCAATAAGTTTCTGTTATAACAACACAACACAGATTGAGACAGGTAGGTTGGTCGCCTGTGCCTCTTCTTCCTCATCTATAATAAAATACCAGCCAGGCTCAGTGGCTCAGCCTGTAATCCCGCACCTTTGGGAGGCTGAGGTGAGTGGATTGTCTGAGCCCGCAGGTTCGAGACCCGCCTGGGCAGGCGAGACCTCATCTCTACAATAAATCAAAAATCAGCCGGGTGTGGTAGCGCATGCCTGTAGTTCCAGCTACGTGGAAGGCTAAGGCGAAAGGATCGCCGGAGCCCAGCAGGTCGATGCTGCGGTGGCCTGGAGCGGCCACTGCATTCCAGTCTGGGCGACAGAGTGAGACTCCAACTCAAAAAAATAAATAAATAAATAATAAATAAATAAAAATACCAGTCCTAACCTCATTGGATTAGTGAGGTCAAATATAATGGATGAAAATGCTCATCAACGTAAATACAAGAATTATGACAAACACCCAGAACTATGCTGGGGTCCATTAAAGTTGTTATTATGAGGGTCCTTGGATGGGTTTTAGGGGGATCCATAAACACCTTGAAATTATACACAAAACTGTGTTTGCATGATGCAGATATATGTTAGTTTTTTCTTTAAAAAGGTATATAACTGTCAACTGATTCCTACCCTAAAAAAAAGATCAAGAACTACTAATTCCCATAAGTCTCTTCATAAAGGTAGCTAAAGCTGCCTTAGATTCAGAAAGAGCTCCATTATTTAGAGAAATTTAATAATGTGTTAAAATGTAGTTGTCCAAAGGTTATATATCTAAACATATATTTTAGACAGATTAAACATACGGCAATAAGTAGAAATTATTACAGTGTCCTCAGAAACCCCCTCAATGATCATATAATCCACAGACAATCAAATACCTGCACATGTGCCAGTATTTCTCATTCTCCTACCTACAGCAGACACATAATCAATAATGGCTCCCTTCAGATACCTTCTCAGAAAAACACACCAGACCATGACTATTAATCACTGGAGTAAAATAAAACCCATCTTCTTTCTCAGAAGCCCAACCAATCACCATGAAAATATGAAAATAAGACCCCTGGGGCCCTTGTCCAATCACTCTTACTCCACATTGAGGACATATTTAACCATCATGCAACTTCAATTATCCTCCAGAATTTTCCTGCCACACAGAGGAAATGCAGGAAATCTTGACACATTTGTAAGGGCAATACATCTGAAAAAAATGCCAGAATATGATTTCTATTCATCTGTGAAAGGGTGTTCTGTGGTATTTGGTTTCACTGTGGGCTTTGTGGTTTGTTTTGGGGTTTTGTTTCATTTTCTTTCTTTTTGGGTGTGGACAAGGACTAAGACAGGCAACGGGGTATAAATAGTTTCCTTTCTTGCTAGATTCTTATTAAAGAGCTGGATTTTGTTTTTGTTTTTAATTGCATATAACTCTCCGAAGGAAGAGAGGACTAATTGGCTGGCTAAGGGATTTGTACAACTCTGAGAAGGAAGAATTCAATGTTGCAAAACATACTGAACACTAGCAGAGATTTTACAAGCAAAAGGTAATCAACTTTACAAAGTCCAACCAATCTCAAATATGTCTATATTTCAGTAACTTAATTTTTTTTACCACCTTAAATAAAATGGCTATTTTCTTTCCTTCTCTTGTACTATACTAGGGGACCCCAAAAAACGGAATTTGTTTGTAAAAAATTGTGCCGGGCTCAGTGGCTCAACCTGTAATCCTGCGCCTTGGGAGGCTGAGGTGAGTGGATTGCCTGAGCCCGTGGGTTCGAGACCCACCTTGGCAACTTGGCGAGACCCCATCTCTACAATAAATCAAAAATTAGCCGGGCATGGTAGCGCGCGCCTGTAGTTCCAGCTACTTGGGAGGCTGAGGCGGAAGGATCGCCGGAGCCCAGCAGGGCGAGGCTGCGGTGGCTGGGAGCGGCCACTGCACTCCAGTCTGGGCGATGGAGTGAGACTCCAACTCAAACAAAAAACAAAAAAACAACCCATAAACTACCAAAATTAAAAAAACAAAAAAAATTGTGTATTTTTCTTACATGTTTAAACCTTCTAAGTACTCTCTGTTTGATGCAATATTCCTTTTGAGATGCTTTTTCCACTGCTCAAAACAGCTTTTGCACTTGTCCATTTTGATGCCTTTTAGTGCTTCTGCCATTTTTTGTTTCACCTCTTCCACACTGGCAAAACACTTTCCTCTGAGGACTTTTTTCATTCGGAGAATCAAAAAAAAAAGTCGCTTGGGGTAAGACAGGATGAACAGGAAAGTTGGGACACAAGTGTCATGCTGTTTTTAGTCAAAAACTGCTAAATACTCTGAGAGGTGTGGGCAGGTGTGCTTATAAATCATCCATCACAAAATGAGCAGATGCATTGAAGGAATCTCCAAAAAAAATTCACTGAAGTTGAATGCAGCTTCTCCCAACAACGCTAGCTGGTACACTGATGTGGATGAGTTCCTAGAACACTTACCTAGCAGGGGAACCTGTACTACTAGGAGCCTGCCCTCAAAAGATAATTCCAGGTTTTTTGAGTCCCCTTCATATATTCCTCATGTAAATATGTTACATAACTTATATAGCTACAATAGTATCACCCAGTTAAGTTTCTAATATAGAACTAACTTTCTAATCTGTGCCAAAATAAAACTGTGAGCAATCCATAAAACACAACTACTTGAAATATCATGAGCTGCTCTTACCATGGCATAACATCCATCCGTTGTCAAGATTAAAACGTCTATTGGGGAGGTGTGGTTGGCAACACAAATGCCTCCCTTCTGGGGTCTGTGCTGCCTGCAAATACAAACAACGGTAAATACGAAAATCTTAAACAATAGTCACTATTTTTCAGAACAGATGTAAACACTCATGTTACTTTTAAAAATATATTTTAAAAAATAACTTTTGGAGGCTTATGGTCCCATCTTTAAAAAATTATCTCTAGATAGTCTGATGGGAGTGAGTTAAAGAGCCCATGTTTTTTCCTTTATAATACGTGGGTTTTGCTTATTTAATCTTAAGTATTTTCATATTATTTTGATCTTCATAAATATCACTTTTAGTGACTTCATGAGCAAATTTACCATGGTTTCCTCCCTTCCATCCTTCTAGAGCAGAGGCTGGCAAACTTTTCCTATCAAGGGCCAGACAATAAATACTTCAGGCTTTGCAAGCTAGATAATCCCCATCACAATTACTTGACTCTGCTGTTGTGACACAAAAGCAACCATAGGCAATATGTAAATGAACAAACCTGGCTGTGTTCCAATAAAACTTTATTTACAAAAAACAGATGGCTGGCCAAACTTGGCCTGTGGACCTAAATTTGTTGATGTCTACCCTAGAGCTAAACCAGTATTTGACACCAATGAAGCAAAGTAGTTTGGTTTGGGCCTATACAAAGAAGAAAAAGGAACTAAGTACATAATGTCTCAGCATATTTTCTTTAAAATCAGAAGCAATTCCATAAGAAGTTGTGAACTCTTCTCCATGTAACTAGAGCACCTTTTCTGCACTTATCTCCTCTGATTACATCTCTGTTTTCTTCTACTCTTCACTTCAAAACTCAGAGTACAAACAAACATCATCAAATTTTAAAATGTCAGTGGGCCTTTTATGTTGGTAATACATAGTAAAGCCAAGTGACAAAATATTTCCTGTCTACAAGTGAGACAGAGACCCATTCAGCTAAAAAAAAAAAAAAAAGAGGTTTGCACGACAATATACACACAGAAGTAATCTGCATTTGCACCCACAAACATATAAAAACAAATAATAAAATACAATATAAAAGAGAGGCTTGTCCTAGAACTTCTAAAGCAGTGATGTTAAATCTAAAAAAAGAAACTGAGTTAAAGGAAAAGTAATTTGAAAGCAATCAAAATCATTGTCACTTGGCTAATAATTTCATTCAGCTACCTTTATTCTCTATGACTGCAACAGAGAAAAGCAGACTTTGTCTTCGGTTCAGTTATGACATTTTAGAAGCAGCAGGATAGGGATTGGAGAAAAGGCCCCAGACTCTAGTCAGTCCTCCTTCTACTACACCACAGGCCTGTCTGTCAACTTCATTATTTTTTAAATCAGATAGACCTGGCTCAAAACCTGACTCTGCTACTTCCTCACTTAAGTGACCCTGAACAACCAAGCCCAGAGCTTCAATTTCCTCTCCTGGAAAACAGGATAACAGTGCCTGTCTCTCAGGAATGACCTATGAGAGAAATAGGGCCTGGCTCGCATGCCACAAATGCCCAATTATCAAACACAGCTACACTGATTATTACACTCTTACACATAGACACTGTGTATGAAGTGTTTTCTGTGTTATGTCTGTGCCCCCTGAGAAACAAGGATGGACACACTGCACATGCTCTGACTCCACCTGCTTCCCCCACCCACTTCCAGGGCTCCCCTGTCCATCTCATGCTGGACTGACCCTGAGAGAGGCAGGCACCCCGCCAGCACTCACTTGTTATGATAATGAATGGTACCAGAGAGGGCTCGCACACAGATCCGGCAGCAAGTCAGATGGACCAGCTCACTCAGCCTGTTTTTGAGGCTGAAAGGAAAAGAAAACATCTTATTATGCAGCTCTGGGCATGCCTAAAAAACAGTACAATCCAAGCTGTAATGTGCTCTTCCACAACAGCATATTGTATTCTATCCTGTTGAGCAAGCACAGTCCAATTCTTACGTTCTCATTGACGTGTTTAGTATTAGATGGCAAACATCTACCAAGAGAATTGGACACAACTCTAATGGAAGGTGGCTCCCACCCAAGTAGGTTATTATTACAAATCCCTGAACAAGATAAACAGAAGCCTCTCCAGTCTTGGCCTTATGAGCCTGCCAATATGTAAGACTCTCTTTCTTTGGGTTTCTCAGTTTATTTACTTTCTTCTCTTCGTTTCTTCTCAGAAGAAACGATTTCTTTCAATTTATATGGAAAGACAATGAAAATCAAAGAAAGACTATGAAGGTGAAATAAGAAGAATTCTAATAAGTTGGTTGAGACCAAAACACAATACAAAGGAATCAAATATTCTTTTTGTGAACAAAGCTAAGAAAAAGGACAGTCCTGCTTATGGCTGGATGGAAGGCAATACTTCACCTGCTGTCTGGCAGCTGTCCAACCAGTGTAGTTCCTATAACCAGCAAACTGATCCCAATGAAAGCCAAGGTAACCCTGAAAAAAGAAAAGAAAAGGTCATGCAAAAGTTTGGCCAATATTAGAAGTCACCTAAAAGTCCACAAATATTGAAACTTTAAATAAGTTGTAGAGTATCCGCATGACAGAATAGGATGCAGTCATTAAAAGAACTGGTTAAATGTATAGATTTTTGACATGAAAAAATGTTCTATGACACATTATGAGAGAACAAAGCAAAGTAAGTTTCAGAATAATACATGAGTTTGATACTGTTTTCAAAATAACAACAAGCACGTACATATAACTCGTCTTTATATACATAGAGAAGGCCTGGAAATTTGTTCACAAAACTGTCCCGTTCAATCTATGGAATCATCAAAGGGTCAAGAGTGCTCACAGAAAGAAAATATTTAAAGGTTCTTTCATAATAAGAACACCAAAATATATCACCATGTACAAATCCTTCCATGGAAGTGTAACTGTTGTTCTTCTGTCATGAGCTCAAGATACTCAGAAATTAGCAAAGTGACTGAAAATACCTCTCATCTCCACACAGACATTTTCTGTCTTGAAAAGTGCTTTTACATTTCAATCACTTCACAAGTAAAATAACAATTTCTAGAAATGTAAATAGAATCACTCAAAATGAAGTGATTAAAATTTGAAATCTTTCCAAATAAATAAGACTTAGTTAAAGGGGAGGGGGAAAAAATCGAGTTTAATCACATTTTTCTGATAAGATTCTTTAAACCACTTTACTTTGTCAAACAGAGAAAGCAGAAACTTTAGATGACCTTGCTGCCCTCTCAAATCAAACAGAGGCCTGCCTGTGCCTTCCAGTGCCCTGAAGACAACTGCCACCTTTTGCTAAATGTGCGCTTCAGTAACCACAATGAAGGGGACCACCACAGCAACACTAGAAGGAAAGTACTTGAGGGAAGCCACCAGGACTGCCTGAGGTCAGCGGCCAGGAACAGTGGGCCCTCAAAGTCAAGCTGGTTTCTGGCTGACATGATCTGTTTTTCCCTCCTGACCATACAATTGGAGTACAAAATAGTTCATCTTACCCAATCTCAGGTTTTACATTAGCTGAAAAAACAATAGCTAGTGGTACATGCCAGGCAATATTCTAAGAACTTGTTTTAGCTTTAACACACTTAATCATCCCCAAAATTCTATGAGACGATAATCGTATCACCACCATTCTAAAGATGAAGAAACCGAGGCACACAAAGGTTGAATAACTTAACCGAAGTGATAAGTCAATGAGTGGCAGGGCCAGGATTTGAACCTAGGCAGTCTTACACATTATGCTATTCTGTCTCTCCAAAGGTTAATATTATCATTCAATACAATCTATTTTTCAAAAGCTCTCTTTGAAGTCGCTGTTTCTTTTTAAAAAAGCATTTACAAAGCTATGGGCTCACTCTGAAGGGTATGTTCTCAAAGTGGGAGTCTTAACTCTGCCATTTGTTCTTGGATGCTGATGCTTCTGCACTCCATCTTAGCCAAAGGGCGGAGAAGCAATGAACGCATTCCTGGATTATCTTTTTGTTGCTGTTGTTACTTTATTTTATTATAAAGATGTGGGGTACAAGTCAGGATTAAGTACACATGTAATGTATGTGGAGGTGAAGTTTGGGCCTCCAACTGGTCCTCACTTCCCCTGGTTTAGGATCATGTGCCCTTTGTGTTGTTACATGTGACTCCCCCACCCCCGCCCCTGGGGGACAGTGCCCTGTGACTGCCAATCCCTCCCTTGTGCTATTGTGATTAGTGTTCAGGTCCCACTTATGAGTGAAAACATGTGATATTTGGTTCATTGTTTTTGATAGACTGCTAAGAATGATAGTCTCCAACTCCATCCAATTTGCTGCAAAGTCCATGATTTTGTCCTTCTTTATGGCTGTGTAATATTCCATCGTGTATATGCACCATATTTTCTTTATCCAGTCTAATTTCTTTTCTTTTTTTTTTTTTTTTTTGAATTGGAGTCTCACTGTCTCA
>NW_007249968.1:270569-283780 GCF_000164805.1 Carlito syrichta | reverse complement strand
TGCCCAGGCGGGTCTCGAACCCGCGGGCTCAGGCAATCCACTCACCTCAGCCTCCCAAGGGCGCAGGATTACAGGCTGAGCCACCGAGCCCAGCTAATCCAGTCTAATTTCAATGGGCAGTAAACATGGGTGCGCAGGTGTCATTTTTGTAGAATGTTTTGTGTTCCTCCAGGTATATTCCCAGGAGAGGAACTGCTAGATCATATGGAAAGTCAATTTCTATATTCCTGGATTATCTTAAATCTGTGGTTTCTTTGCAAAAATATTTTATGTCACTTACTTATTTTGTGAGCACTAATTTAGTTAAAACTACACAAATAGAATCATGACATCATTTTCCAAGCTCCCACAGCATGGTGAAAGCTGACCAGTAGCAAATGAGGGCATCCCAAGTCCTCTGTGCTACACAATTCCTCACTCTTCCCTCAGGTAGCCGTGGATATGCACCTGACCACAGACCCAGGAACTAATCCATATATTACACTGGACTGAAGTTTTATCTCTTTTTAAGAATAAAAACAGAGTAAGTTGGGCACGGTGGCTCATGCCTATAATCCCAGCACTTTGGGAGGTAGAGGTGAGAGGACTACTTGAGTCTAGGGGTTCAAGACCAGCCTGGGCAACTTGGCGAGATCTCGTCTCTACAATAAATTTTTTTCAAAAAATTAGGTGGGCATGGTGGTGCGTACCTGTAGTTCCAGCTACTTGAAAGACTGAGGCGGAAGGATTGCCTGAACCCAGCAGGTGGAGGTTGCAAAGGCCATGAGCATGCCACTGCACTCCAGCCTGGGCAACAGAGTGAGAGGGCAACTCAAAAAAAAAAGGTTTTATCTCTTTTTAAAAATAAAAATAGAGTAGGCTGGGCGTGGTAAGTCACAACTGTAACCTCAGCACTTTGAGAGGCCGAGGTGGGAGGATTGCTTGAGTCCAGGAGTTCAAGGCCAGCCCAGGCAATATAGTGATACCTCGTCTCTACTAAAAAATTAAAAAATAAGCTGGGCGAAGTGGCGTGCACCAGTAGTCCCAGCTACTCAGGAGACTAAAGCAGGAAGATCACTTGAGCCCAGGAGGTCGAGGCTGCATTGAGCCATAACTGTGCTACTGTACTCCACACTGGGTGACAGAGTAAGACCCTGGCTCAAAAAGCTCATAATCATGATGACTGATTATTCACAAGCATGTGTGAAATGCACCATGCTCAAACATCATTACGACATTGGCATGTTACCTGCCTGACAATGGAAAAAAAAGAATAAAAACAGAATACATGGAAGCTCTAATTTTAAGTACAACAAAAGCTTTTCATAAGTAAAATGTTTCCTTCCTGCACACTGATAGTCTTGTGCATTTCCAGAGTGTATGAACCCCACTCGGGAAGCACTGGTTGAAGGTTCAGACAAAAGTGTATGTGAAACCCTGTATTTCACCGTATTACCACAGCTGAAATGATTTCCAAAGGCCATGGGAACTCTGCCCCAATGTCTGGAGTGGCAACATGAGCCCAAGAAAACAAAGCGTTTCTTTGAAATCCACACGTGCCTATACTTAAGCAATACCTCCCCCCTTGTAATAAATCTGAACGAGGCAAGCACAGGCCGCCCTACGATGGCAAGGAGGTTTCGGATTATGTGCCAACTGTAGGTGGTTGGTGGCACCTGCCTGGAAAGTTCTGCTGAGCAGATGCCAAGGCTATGTCCAGGGAAATGAAGCAAGCCGACCAGTAGCAATGCTGCGACTGGTCCATGTGCCCGCTGCCACCACCACCACGCTAAACACATCTCAGTCACACAACTTCCTCACGCTGCCCAGTGTCTGCTGCTCAGGTTTCACATGGAGCTTCCAGAACACCAGGTTTGAGGGCACCTGCTCATCGGGGGTACTCAAGCTTAGAAGCAAAGGGGGGCCCAGGCGGGATACTTAATGAGAGAACACAATGACACAACGGAGTCAGATGGAACAAACGCCCTTCTCGATGGCTCGATGGCTCTCTCTAACGTGGGAACCCCTCCCAGGATGTTTTTCTCTCCTACACAGCCATGGGCTGCTACAGAGCAGCAGGGAAGTGGGTTCTAGTCAGCTGTGAGAGTTGGGTTGGCACTTTTTTTAAGTGGGGGTAGGGTGTTGGCTAGGCTCGAGTGCAGTGGCATGATCAAGGCTCACCGCAGCCTCGACCTCTCAGGTTCAGGCAATCCTCCTGCCTTAGCCTCCCGAGTAGCTGAGACTACAGGCATACACCACCACACCCGGCTAATTTTTTAATTATTTTGTAGAGACAAGTTACTACTATGTTGCCAGGCTGGTCTCCAACATCCGGGCTCAAGCAGTCCTCCTGCCTCAGCCACCCAAAGTGCTGGAATTGCAGATGTGAGTCACTGCACCTCGCCTCCTCTTCTTTTTTCTAAATTCCCTTTTCTGTCCATCCTCAAGTTTCCTATAACTACAATAGAAAAGTGGACCCTGATTGTAAGAGATGTAAACCAGGATGCCAGAAAATTGCAAACACATTTTAAGAGATGTTATCTACATATGACTTTTTGTTCGCTGTAATCAAAAGTGTCTGGACGCTGGTGGTAACCAATCTGAGCACCTCTTGTAATTGCAGAAGTCAAACGCGACTGGTATTCATCTTTTGTTACCGGTATATGCATACATATGCATTTTAAGAAAGGAAAAACTGTATTGAAATTGCAATAATATATACCGATAACAAAAGATGAATACCAGTCACATTTGACTTCTGCAATTACAAGAGGTACTCAGAGTGGTTATTACCATCAGCATCCAGACACTTCTGATTACGGTGAACTAAAAGTCATACACAGATAACATCTCTTGAATATGTAAGCATTTCTTTGGCACCCCTGGTATGTTGGCTTCTGAATACACACTTCATTTGAGAAAAAAATGTGAACAGAAAATAGATACTAAATGTATTCCTGCAGAAGTCCCATTTGGTGGTGTCTCCCAAGTGGGATTAGCACCACAACACTCTCATGCGGCTGTTGCATACATGATTCAAAAAGAAAGCTGAGCCAGTGATACCACTGCGCGACTGGGCAGGTGACTCACCTGAGAGGTAGAAGGACACAATAGCGCACCAGGACGCCCAGCACCCACACCAGGGTGAGCCGCGCACTGATGTATTGGAAGTTTACATTGGTTCTTGTGAGGAGATTCCATGACACTAGCTCCTCTGAGGAGAACCTCTGGGTCACTTCATCTTCCACAATGGCTTCCAGTCCCTTCTTGGAGAAATAAAACACGTCAGACAGCTCAAAGTCCCTTCCTCGCAGACCAGAGAGCCCTTTCTCCATGGGTGACTCATCTCTTTGGATAATACCTTAAAAGAAAGCATCAGGAAATGAGAAAATGCCACAGGGCAGAACAACTGTCCAGGGGGCAATTTAAACTATGTAGGATACACAAGACAAGTGGGTAACATGAAGCCGATTTCAGAAGTGACATGCAAGCAATGGCAATGGGAAGAGAGGCTGAAATCACTGTGCCTGCATGAATGACTTTGAAGCAATACTGTATATGTATTATAGAGGAATCTTAGACCTCTACCATTCTAGAACTCACAGAAACAAACTCTCCCCAACTATAGATATAGCCTGTGTAAAAATAAAGACTTCTGTTCTCCCCTGATAAAAACCATAAAATCAGCCAGGCACTGTGACTCACGCCTGTAATCCTAGCAATTCGGGAGGCAGAGGAGGGAGAATCGCTTGTGGCCAGGAGTTCAAGACCTAGACAGCAAAGTGAGACCTTATCTCTACCAAAAAAAAAAAAAAAAAAAATAGCCAGGCATGGTGAGCCTATAGTCCCAGCCACTTAGAAGGTTGAGGAAGGAGAATCCCATGAGCCCAGGAAGTTGAGGCTACAGTGAACATGAGTGTGCCACTGTACTCAAGTTGAGGTGACAGAGCAAGACCTCAACTCAAAAAAATAGAAATACACAAAAAGCAAGCAAAACGGCAAGAGATATTTACCATAAATGGCAAAAAGTTGGCATTTGAGTATATTTAAATTATTTAATAAGAAAAACACAGGCTCCTGCAAAAAAGTAAACATACAGGCAACACAGCTAACAAATATAGTAAATGTTTTACACTAGTAATAAAATAAATGTTTATTAGGCAAACATTGGCTTATTTACATTATGAAATCAGCACATTTTTGTTTAAGGATAAAGTTTGATAACTAAAATGACACAGGTATTCTTATATGCAACTTGTACAAGTGTGAGATTATTAGCAACTTTGTCAAAATCGGCTTGGCATGAAAAGACTGAAAATGATTTTGCTTGTTGATGATCCATAATTCCAATCCTAGGACTCTATCATAAGAAAATAATTGGAAAGGTAGGCAAGGGTGTGCACTGTAGCAGTCTTTATTACAATCAATTTGGATAATGATATATAGTACATCCATTCATAAATACTCCAATAGTAAGCATAAAAAAGAATCTAAAACTATAGTTTCATCTAACTCTATGAAATATACATACATAGGAAAAACATCAAGAAGAAAACATTAAGTAATCATCTCTGGACAATGGATTCGATTTTCCTCTCTAAACTGTTATCGCATTTTTCATCAAGAAAACAATTCAAAGATTTTAAAGCAGCATAAGTTTTTATAAATTGAAAAATTATAATTATGTCATCCAATTCTAACTATAAAGTATGAATAAAAAATAAGAAAGATTTTCAAAGAACAAAAAAGCAGCTGTACACAGAGTAATCAGAATCCACCCACTCCTTTGGGGTGTGTCACAAAGAAATTTATTTCCAACATTAGGCTACAAAGAAACATTTTTTTCTCTTTTTTTTTTTTTTAATTTGAGTAGGAGTCTTACTTTGTTGCCTAGGCAGGAGTACAGTGGAACACTGCTCAAGGCCACTGCAGCCTCGATCCTTCCACCTCAGCCTTCCAAGTAGCTGGAACTAGGATCCGCACCACCACACCCAGCTACTTTTTAAATTTATTGTAGAGATGAAGTCTTGCTAAATTGCCCAGGTTGGCCTCGAACCTGTGGGCTCAGGTAATCCTCTCATTTCAGTCTCCCAAAGTGCTGGGATTATAGGCGTGAGCCACAGCGCCCAGCAGAGCAGAAACATTTTTTTCTTTTGAGGTGAAGATTAAGATGTTTAATTCCCTTAAAGAGGATCCCCTTTGATCTTCTTGCTTCCTAGTTTCCTTTCAATGAGGAAAGTGAAAAGCTCTATATTATCCGTCCTCTGGAGGAGTTATACATGCGCCAGTAGAAAGAACTATGACATTTCAGGGGTTTTTTTTGGTTTTGAGGGGGGTTTTTTTTTTTTCTGGTTTTTCAAGACCTACCAATGCACTGTAGTAGAAAGGAAAGTAGACCCGGAGTCAGAAGTCAATTTCTATTTAGGATGACCATCAGCTCCGTGACTAGTGTCTTTTATACACTGGGGAAGCAGAAAAAATTTTAGCTGACTTACAGGGTTAAATTTTATGACTTTAGGTCTGGGGTGGTGGTTTTTTGGTGTGTGTGTGTGTGTGTGTGTGTGTGTGTGTGTGTATTTCTAGGGTTGTTTTGTTTGCTTTTTCTGCACATGCAAAATTAATAACTGATACCTTAAGAGATAGAGCAATAAAAGAAACTCCTGAACAACCATGGGGTTCTTTTTCAGAATTCAAGTCTAAGTGGCTTAACCTTCTTCATCATCTCCAAAAAAAAAAAGGCTTGATTAGTATCAGAGGGGGAGTCATGAGAGTGTCTCTAGTGGAAGAACCTTTTGCTCTACAGGCACTGCAGCACCGCTCAGAGAAGGTTACCCAACCCAAGGACTGGCCAGTACTGAGCAGTGCAGGTTTCATTATTTAGCAATAGATAGATTTCTTACAGAGCAGGAGGGAAGAACAAGTGATTCAGTAAATCTCCGAAATGAAATGCACTTGGGACAGTGGACATCTAAAAATAAATTTTCAGAGGGGTCAGAAGTGAGACTGCAAGTTCAAGTTGCCCCACACAATTTAACCAAGCCAAAAGGGATCTGTAGACAGAAGCCGCACGTCAGTCTCTGCATACTGGCTGTGCAATATTTTCTCTGCCCTCTTACCCAGTTCATTCTGTGTAACTCAAATAAAGTACAAGTCCATTTATATTGTGGTTAAGCATCTTTCAAAAGCATATGGGTAACTGCAATGTATCTAGTTGGCAAAGGATTAATTTCTAGAATCTGCGAAGATGTACAAAAAGTTAATAGGAAAGTGTCAAAGAACTCTATCAAAAAGGCTAAGAATGTGGCAAGCAATTCCTGGAAGAATAGCCTTAATGACTAAGCCTTTGAAAAGATTGGTTCAGCCTCACTATAATCAGAGAAATACAAACTAAAACCACAGTGAGATACTATTCCTTTTTTTTTTTTTGAGTTGGAGTCTAACTCTGTCGCCCGACTGGAGTGCAGTGGCCACTCCTGGCCACAGCAGCCTCGACCTGCTGGGCTCCGGCGATTCTTCCACCTCAGCCTTCCAAGTAGCCAGAATTACAGGCGTGCACTACCACACCCAGCTAATTTTTTGATTTTATTGTAGAGATGAGGTCTTGCCTGCCCAGGCGGGTCTCGAACCCGCGGGCTCAGGCAATCCACTCACCTCAGCCTCCCAAAGGTACGGGATTACAGGCTGAGCCACCAAGCCTGGCTGAGATACTATTTCATTCCCATAAGATTGATACAAATTTTTAAATCAGACAATATCAAGTACTGAAGAATGGAAATGTAATTAGTACAACCAAACTGGGAAACAGTGTGACATTGCCTAGTAGATTCAAAGGCATTCAGAGCCTATAACCCAGCAATTCAACTCCCAGGTATACCTCAGGAAGGTTTTTTTTTTTTATAATTTCAAATGTACAGAAAAGTGGCAACACTAGGTCACTTTACCCAGATTCACTCATTGCCAACATTCTGCCACATTTACTACTGTTTTATCATTGTATGTATAAAAAGATATTTTTTTCTGATCACTTAGAATACATTGTGAACATCACACCCTTTGCCCCCAAATATTTCAGCATACATTCCCTTAGGAAACAGAGATTCACTTACATTAACTATACTACAACTATCAAAATCAAGATTAACATAAACACAATACAGGTATCTGATCTACAGAACTTATTCCAATTTTGACAATTGTCCCAATAATATCCTTTATAGAAAAATTTTTTTCTAGTTTAAGGTTCAGTCCAGGATCATACTTGATATTTACATGTATGAGTCTTTTAGTCTCCTTAAATCTGGAAAGTTTCTTCTACTTTCCTTTGTCTTTCAAGACACTGACATTTTTTCAAAGCACAGGTCATTTATTTAGTAGAGTATCTTTATCTAACATTCTGTCATGATTACATGCAGGGTGTACACTTTTGGCAGTGGTACTATGTAAGTAATATTGTGTTCTTCTTTGTATCCCACATCAGGAGGCACATGTTTGTACCATGACTGGTGACGTGTGTGACTTTAATCACCTGGTTTTAAGGTGATGCTTCTAAGTGTCTCCATGTAAAGTATTTTTCTCTTCATGATTAATAAGTGGCTACTTACGGGCCATTGCCTTACTAGATGCTGGTGTGGCCATGCACTCCTGGAGCTATGGTCATTGCCATGATTCCTGGCTTTGGCCCCCTCCTCTACCTTGGGGAGGTGAATCTCCTCTTTCTCTCACTCTAATTTACTTTCTAAATTTTTTTTCATTTTATAAACTAAAAATTAATAATAGTAAGTGGATACTTATTATCTACACATCTATTTATAAAGGGGAAATATTTTCAGACAATGTAATATCCTGCTCTTCATGGGTATTTAGGATATCAAACTTTGGATATTCAAACTGTCACTCACCATCTAAAGATGACTCTTGCCTGAATGCACTGGTACTATGTGTCTTTTTAAATGGTATTTTAACACTCCTTCAATCCTTCCACATTTATTACTTGACATTCCACCTTAAAAGAAGAGTTTTTCCCTTATTCTCTAGAGAGATTCTTATAAAATTGTGTGCAAGTGGGCACGCAAAGACATTCAGAGCCCATAGCAAGAACATTTTGCCACAATGTTTGATATAACAAAATAGTGGAAATAATCTAAGTTCCATTAAGGAAAGATTAGACGAATAGATGGATATATACAGTGAATATCATACAGGAGTTAAAATAAATTAACCAGAACGTTTACCAACTTAGATAATTCTCAAACATCAGAATGAACAAAATGTATGCAGAATGATATGTGGAAGACAATGTTTTTATACGGTTTGAATAATGTAAATCAAACAATGGAGGAAGCCGGGCTCAGTGGCTCAGTCTGTAATCCCGCTCTTTGGGAGGCTGAGGTGAGTGGATTGCCTGAGCCCGCGGGTTCAAGACCCGTCTGGGCAACTTTGCGAGACCTTATCTCTACAATAAAATCAAAAAATTAGCCGGGTGTGGTAGTGCACGCCTGTAGTTCCAGCTACTTGGAAGGCTGAGGCGGAAGGATCGCTGGAGCCCAGCAGGTCGAGGCTGCGGTGGCCGGGAGCGTGCCACTGCACTCCAGTCTGGGCAGAGTGAGACTCCAACTCAAAAAATAAATAAAAAATAAATTAATTAATTAAAAAAATAAAAAATCAATGGAGGAGATATACATATGTAAAAAAGTGTGAAAATACGCATAAGGATAAGTATGAAGACCCTGTTTCTCTTTCCAGGGGATGGCAGGATAATGAGACCAGGAAAGGACACTAGGAGAATTCAGTTGTTCAATTGTTTTATTTATTAAACCAGGTAGTAGGTATAATGGTGATAAAACCAAAAAATAAAAATAGAAAGTGACATGCAACTGACAGTTGTTTCGATAGTGAAAATCTATATTGCAAAAGGACAGGCACCAACTTAAGAGCTTGCTAATAGTAGGCACACAATATCTGAAAACGGGTGCCATTATAAAATTAGGTGTCAAAAGAAGCACTACTGAAAACATAATGTTACTTTCTCCTGAGATGCTGACTATTGAGAGTTGGAATTACTGATCTACTTCCTCTAAAAATAAACTTTTGACAGGAAAAGAATATCTAGTTCTATCAACATATAGGGAACACTCACTATGTATCAGGTATCCCATTACAAGCAAGAAAGGAAAAGAGGAAATATTTCTTTTAGTCGAAGACATGTTAATGAGTAGACCAAATTCTACAAAGTATAAATATATCAAATTAATACAGATACAATTCTTACATTAGTTTCATTATCATTAATGCAACCCAGTTATTTTTAATAAATTAGTCCTAATCCTTCAAAGCAATCCATAGTTCTTACATTGGTAAAACTCTAGGAAAATTTCCCTTTTCTTTCACAAATCACTTTTTAAAAAGTAAAGCCATAACCATGTGAACTTTGTCCTTACACCAAAAGCTTCGGCCAAGCCAACAAAGCCCATGCTCAGATGATAATAGAATTAGAACCGTCGCTCTATCTAATGCAAGAGATTTAATTGCACAAGCTGCCCTGTGTCCTGTGCTTTTAGCAAGTCACTCATACATAAATAATACCAGATATGAAAGGACTGTGGAAATGGAGGCAGAAGTTAAGACTAACTCAAACATCATTAACTCAAAATTAGCTGAGTGAGCTCTTGGAATATCACACCATTTATAAATCACACTCGGTTTTCTGTCCTCTGGTTGGAAAACAAATTTCTTTAAGCAAGCAGTGAAGGAAATCGAGGTCTACCACAGACCAAAAGAAGATGCAGTGGTTTCTATACAGAAGTAGACTCTCAATCTACCAACGTCTATATTCCAAAAGCCAGAAGCACAGCATGCGAAATACACACTCTCATGGAAACCTTGAACTCGTCTGTTTGAACAGGACCCTTGCTCCATCATAAGCCTAACTCATCAAGAAACATAAGTGATCACAGGGTAGTATCAGCATGAAAAAGAAATTCCTCAGCCGGGCTCGGTGGCTCAGCCTGTAATCCTGCGCCTTTGGGAGGCTGAGGTGAGTGGATTGCCTGAGCCCGCGGGTTCGAGACCCGCCTGGGCAGCGAGACCTCATCTCTACAATAAATCAAAAAATCAGCCAGGGCATGGTAGCGCATGCCTGTAGTTTCAGTTACTTGGAAAGCTGAGGCAGAAGGATCGCCAGAGCCCAGCAGGTCGAGGCTGCGGTGGCCGGAAGCGGCCACTGCACTCCAGTCTGGGTGACAGAGTGAGACTCCAACTCGGAAAAAAAAAAAAAAAAGAAATTCATCAACACTTCTCCTACAGAGAATTATGTAATCAAATCTGGTATGGTTTGACAAAAAATACACTCCCCCCACTCCATAGTGACTGGAAGGGGCATTAGGAAATGTTCGAGGGTAATGGCAATGTTCTGTATCTTCCTTTCTTTTTTCTTTTCTTGAGTTAGAGTCTTATTCTGTTGCCCAGAATGGAGCGCCATGGCACAATCTTGGCTCACTGCAGTCTCTCAACCTGCTGGGCTCAGGTGATCCTTCTGCCTCAGTCATTCAAGTAGCTGGGACTATAGGTGCACACTACCATGCCCAGCTAGTTTTTTAGTAGAGACAAGGTCTCGCCAAGTTGTCCAGGCTGGTCTCCAACTCCTGGACTCAAACAATCCTCCAACTTTGGACTCCCAAAGTGTTGGGATTACAGGTGTGAGCCGCTGCACCTGGCCTCTATCTCTTGGTCTAGATGACAGGTATACAAGTAAGCCCATGGTGGAAAATGCGTGAAGTTGTACATTTATAAGCTTATACTCTTGTCTATGTATGCTGTACTTTCATCTCCTACCCAAAATGAAAATGGGCAAGAAGGGGTTTACCTGTCCCAGCACCAACCACTGGCAGTGAGGTCCTCTCCTGACACAGGGAGCTCCTCTGAGGAGCTCAAGCCTTGGCAAAGGAAGCCAGGCCTAGATCCTTCTCTACCACCCCAGCCTCCTTCCTGACCCACGAATATGACTGGCCCGATTGAGGAACCGACCGAGGCCAGGCATGGTGGCTCACGCCTGCAATCCAAGCACTTTGGGAGGCAGAGGCAAGAGGATTGCCTAAGCCTAGGGGTTCAAGACCAGCCTGGGCAACTTGGCAAAACCTCGTCTCTACAATAAATCAAAAAATTAGCCGGGCATGGTGACACACACTTCTAGTTCCAGCTGCTTGGAAGACTGAGGGGGAAGGAGGTCAAGGCTGCTGAGGTCATGAATGTGCCACTGCACTCCAGCCTGGGTGACAGGGTGTGAGACTCTGACCCAAAAACATTAGAAAAAAAGAAGAGACCAAGATAACGCAGTCCTAATGACCAACTGCACGTATAGGCTAGGGAGTGAGATGCGCTGGTACTACTAGCATAAAAGAAAAATAGAACTAGCTAATGCCAAGAAAGAGACATGGCCCATGCTCAAGCAGTCACTCAGATGCAAAGACTAGGAAGATCTTCCTACCACCATCACAAGTCAGTACCAAGGATGGATCCCAGAAATACGCCATTGGTCTCTATCTTGTCCTTCTACTATCCATCAATCACCACACGTGCTGATGTGTCCATTACTGCACAAACAAGAGAGTCACCTAGCTACACAGATTCCACGTTTTGCCACCTTTTCTCACAAAAATTTAGCTCTAACCTTCAAGGCTACGTGCTGGGTACACCATGTCCGAACCATTCCCTGGGCCAATGTCAAGTTACAATTTCTGGAACATGAGTCAGGCCACGTGGCTATGCTTATTTCACAGTGGCTTCTGATCATCAATGAGTTCCTTTTTTAAAAATCTATTTTATTCTTATTAATTTAATTAAGTATAATAATGGCATTTGAGTTATGTTTTTCAAAAGTCTGTTTTTTGAGATGCATACTGATATATGTAAAGGCAAAAGGTCATATCCGGAATTAGATTTTAAATACTTCCATAAAAGGACATAGATTAAGACTATGCTATTTCTAACTACATATGTGTGTTCTCTAATCTTCTACGTTGCTCGGATGTTACTTCAGTAATTAATTTTTTAATTAAAAATACTTCCACAAAGGAAAATCTAAAAAAAAAAAAGTATTGTTGAATTTGGGTGATCAGTGTAAGAGGACGAATTGTTCTACTCTATACTTTTAAAAAGTGAATGCTATGCTTACCATTGTATTTAAGAAATTTGGAAATGTCAACTTAGCTGGGAATCAATTTCCTCATCTAAATAAAAACACTCATCCATTCAGTTATTCAATATATAGAGAGTGATAAGCACCAGACCAGACACCAAAATATAAGGGAAGGGGAAGGGGGGAAAGATTTGAACTAGGCCCAGCACAGTAGCTCCTGCCTGTAATCCCAGCACTTTGAGAGGCAGAAGCAAGAGTTGGAGATCAGCCTGCACAACATAATATGACCTTGTTTCCACAAATAAAAATAAAAATAAAAAAATTGGGCTGGTATGGTGGCATGTACCTGTAGTCCTAGCTACTTGGGAGGCTGAGACAGAAGGATCACCTGAGTCCAGCAGGTGGTGGCTACAGTGGCTGACATCATGCCACTGCACTCCAGCCTGGGTGACAAAGTGAGGCTCCATTTTAAGAAAAGGGGGTGGGGGTTGAACTAACTCAGCAGTTCTCAAGCATGGCTGCATACCAGAATTATCTGTGGTACTCTTTTAAAAAAAATAGATGCCAGGGCCCAACCGCAGATATACTAAACAAAACACCAATTATATTTTTTTAAATACTCAGAATACCAAAAAAAAATGTATATGAATTTTAAGAGAGGAAAAAACTATATTAAAATGGTAATACTCAATATATACCTATAACAAAAGATAAATACAAGTCACATTTGACTTCTGCAATTCCAAGAGGTTCTCAAAGAAGTTACCATCAGCATTCAGACATTTCTAATGAAGGTGAATGACTGCAGGTCTTGTTGCTGTGCGAGGCCCTTCAGATCTTTCCCTGTGCACATCATCCACAGGACCATACGTCTCAGACTTATCATGAATGCATGCAATTGCTAGGTGTCTAGGGGGCTCTGTTGCATACTCACACCTCCATCCTCGTACTTCCACAACACTCTCAAATTTCAAATACCACGTCCAAATGATCTTGCAAGGCCTGGCACGGTGGCTCAGCCTGTAATCCCAGCACTTTGGGAGGCCAAGGCGAGAGGACTGCCTGAGCTCAGGGGTTTGAGACCAGCCTGGGCAACTTG
>NW_007249968.1:243678-270396 GCF_000164805.1 Carlito syrichta | reverse complement strand
AAAAAAAAAAAAAAAACAAAAAACAAAATGGTCTTGCGCTCCTCAACCGACAACCATGCTTCCGTCATTTTCTTTGACTGTCCTGCCTGTACCATGGTGATGCTAGCATTCAGTTGATTGATGCCATCTTTCCAGTGAATGTCTTACTACACGTTGCTACCGACTCAACTTCGAAAAGTTCTACACATATAACATCTCTTACACTGTGTATACATCTTTTTTGGCACCCTTGGTATATATATAAATGAGGGAAATACAGGAAAATCTTAGATCTTTTCTGGATAACAGTATTTCATGTGATTGAGTCTTAATTTTCATACTTATACTTCTGTAATGTCTAATTTTTCAATACAACAGATATATTATTTTATACTGAGAAAAAAGTACTTAAGATGCTATTTTTAAAACTATAATGAGATACTCCTACACACCCACAAGAATAGCTAAAATTTAAAAGGTCAAAAATACCAAGTGCTGGAGATACTGGGAACCCACTAGAACTCTAATTCATGGCCGGTAAGAGTGTACAAACATTCTGGAATACCACTTAGCAGTTCCTAATAAAGTTAAAAATACACTTGCTTACCCTGTGGCCCAGATATTCCTAAGAATATCTATACAACAGCGATTACAGCAGCCTTATTCCTAATGGCTAAAACCCGGAAATAACCCAAATGCCATAATAATAACCCAAATGCCAACATAATAATGGCTAAGCAAATTATTGGCATTTGTATAAAAGAATACTCTATAGTGATTATTTAAAAATTCACGTGCGGCTTTGGTGGTATAGTGGTGAGCATAGCTGCCTTCTGAGCAGTTGCCCCGTGTTCGATTCCCGGCCAGTGCAGGAGGTCTACCTTGGCTGGGCTTGGTGGCTCAGCCTGTAATTCCAGCGCTTTGGAAGCCGAGGTGAGTGGATTGCCTGAGCCCGCGGGTTCGAGACCTACCTGGGCAACTTGGCGAGACCTCATCTCTACAATAAATAAAAAAATTAGCCGGGTGTGGTAGCGCGCGCCTGTAGTTCCAGCTACTTGGAAGGCTGAGGCGGAAGGATCGCTGGAGCCCAGCAGGTTGCAGCTGCAGTGGCCGGGAGCGGCCACTGCACTCCAGTCTGGGCGACAGAGGGAGACTCCAACTCAAAAAAAAAGATTAAAAAATATAAAAATAAAAATTCACAGATTCATGCAACAACATGGAAAAATCTTCATGTTACGATTCATCCATTTTTCCCACTGAATGGAAAAAAAAGACACAAATAATACATACTGTATGATTCTATTTATATAATTTCAAAAATAGAAAAAATCAAATTTTTGATGATGGAAATCAAAAAATGTTACCACTGGGGACCAAGGGCTAAAAGATATACACGGGGCAGGGGCTTGAAAGAACTCAGACCACGAATATGTTCTTTAGCTTGATCCGAGCGGTATTCACAAGGGTCTATAAATATGTAAAAATTCATCTAGCTGAATACGTAATATGTGTATATTTTAATGTATTTAAATTCCACCTTAGTTTTCTTTTTTAATCAGAAAGGAAATATTACTTTCAAGAGTTTCCCAGTTGAGTGTGGTGGCTCACGCCTGTAATCTCAGCACTTTGGAAGGCCAAGAGAGGAGGATTGCTTGAGTCCAGGAGTTCAAGGCCAGCCTGGGCAACAAAGACCAAAAAATTAGCCAGACATAGTGGTACACATCTATAGTCCCAGCTACTCAGGAGGCTGAGGCAGAATGATCGCCTGAACTCAGGAGGTCAAGGCCGCAGTGAGCCATGATAATTCCACTGCACTCCATCTTGAGCAACAGAGTGCAATCCCGACTCAAAAAAAAAAAAAAGGCTCCCAAATCTCTAGCTATAATCTCAATTACAGGATCGGCCAATCATACCTACCCTTCCTATGTGAATTTCAAAATCTCCCTTCCTAAAATAGAAGACAACCGACATTCACATGCCAGACTGCCAGGCTGTATGGGAAGCCCTTGACACCTATGCTTATGTAGTTCTCATAATCCTGTGAGGTATGATGAATATCCCCTTGCGGAAACTACAGCTCAGAGAGTGTGAGTAACTTGTCCAGGGCCTCAAAGAATAAGGAACAGAGTCAGGATTTGAAACCAAATCTGCGAATCCAAAACCCAATGTTTCCCCAAAACCCAACGTTTCTCCGGATCTTAAGGCCTCAAGTTCCATGTCACTCTGTCCAGCACTTGCCTTTTGACAAATACGTAGGATCTTTCCCCGCAACTCCATGTCAGCCTCAGCTCTTCCTCACTAAACAGCAAGCCCTGTATGTCTCCCGCCTTTGAAGGAAGAAAAGAAACTCTGATACAGGAAAGCTTACATATGGCACCTGACAGGAGCCCGAATGTACACTTACCACTCACACTTGATCGTCCTTCCCAGAAAATTGTAACTCAAGTCACCCTTTATATTTTTTTATTAGTGCAGGAGGCTTTTTTTCTTATTTTAGTTTAGTTTCATGGTTGGGAGCATGTGAGGATTTACTACATAAGGAAGTTGCATGCAGGTGAACTGTGGGCTTCTGACTGGCCCTCTCTCCCCCTGATAGTAGACCAGGAACCCAGTGTGTTGCCATGCGACCCCTCCCTCCTTCGTCCTCCCTTCCTCACCCTCCCCCAGCAATGCCCAGTGTCAATTAATGCAAGAATTTTTTTTATAGCTTGGAACATACCTAATTTCCTCTAAGGTCTATGAACTGGCCCACAAATGAGCAAAGCAAAAGAAAACAGGCCCTGCGCAGTGGTCCACCCAGGGGTCCCTTAGTTCTGCAGTTCAGCCGGGTCCAAGTTGTCCGAGGAGGCTGTTCTGCCCAACTACTGACTGATCAGTACACAGCTGTCCTCCAAGGCGGAAGCAGCCTCTCTGCACATCCTGCAGGTCATCCAAGGCTTACAAAGGATAATGACCTTTGATTTACTGTTGGTGTTATGTTGTCAAGAGATATTCTCAAACCTTCTACCTCTCTTCTATCTCCAATAACCTGGACTGTCAACCAGGCAAGGTTTAGAGAAAACAGTCTCTCTTTTGGTCCCAAGAGCCAAGCAAACCTTAGCCATGACTCCAGGATCGAGTTCGAAGTCTTCAGGTCAAAGACAAATGGACTGCAAGGTCCATAAGGTGAAGCTTCAGGGTCCAAACTTCCACAGGCCCCTTTCAAGGTCCAACACCTAATTCTGTGTTGGTCACTTTGTATCCTTATTTTAAAAAAGGCCCTCCAAATGGTAAAGCTTTAAGTCCCCACAAAACCTGGATTTGGCCTTACCTCTGAAACATATTATGATTGTGTTGGCACAAACAACAGATCTATGTTAAATTACACTTTACCAATCAAGATAACTTAGGAGAAATACTTGAGAAAAACCCATGTATTACCAATAAACATCAGGACACTGAGGGATCACAGACATACATTAACATCCTTCTGCTTAATTTCACTTGTTAGTAGTAATATTTTCTCCATTTGATGGTCACATCAGCAGTGTATTAGTAAGAGGGGCTGGTGCTTGTTATGTGGTTTCGTTGTTATTTTAGGGCTTCAAGTTTCTCAATTCTTGGAAATGAGAGAATTGAAAAGAATGACAGATGCAAAATGAAAAACTCATTGCACAAAAGTTTCACAAGTTTGTTGCAGTGGCAACACTGCTTTAGAAGAGCTAGATTAGGATAAACCACATCACAAGTCCATAAAAGAAAAAAGGGAAAAAACCAGCACCACTGTCATGACCTTTCCTATGCATGAAATGTGCTCAACATAAATGCATCTCCCTTGGTTTTCTGAACTGCTGCTCAATCACCATGATGCAATCATGACAGTCTATTTTTTCAAAAAGCCTTAGAGTTATGAAACTACTCATACTTCCCTGGTAATGTTGTCCACATGGGCACATTTAAGAGTTACAATCAACATTTTTAATTTCTATTTTTTTAATGCAAAAAAGGGCAAACTTTACTTTAAGCACCTGTACACCACACTATGTAATCCAATTAAGAAAAAAATATATTAGCCAGGCACAGTGGCTCATGCCTAGAACCCTAGCTCTTTGGGAGGCCAAGGTGGGAGGATCACTTGAGGCTAGAAGTTCAAGACCAGCCTGGGCAACAAAGCAAGATCCCATCTCTACAAAAAATATAAAATAAAATAATCTGCCAGGCATGGTGGTGCACACCTGCTATGATTGCTGGAAAATATGCAATTTCTGGGTTAGCTTGAGAAGTACTTAACAAGCCCCCACCTCATGTGTGTATGCACTCACAGAAAGGCACAGGTGACAGACAAGGCATTCAATGCTTTTATTTCTGAAGATGAGTTGATAGACAATTTCTATTATTCTCAGAAGAAAAATACAGCACAGTGAATATCAGAGCACAGAAGAATGAGAAGAGTGAAAATATACAGTTACAACTTTCTCCTCTCTCTCCTGCCTGTCTTTCCTCTCTCTCCCTCTCCCTTCTCTATTTCTCTCCCCGCCCCACTTCCATCTCTCTCCCTCCCTTCCTCTCCCTCTCTCCTGTCTCCTTCCTCTCTTTCCTCTGTCTCTCTCTCCTCTGTCTCTCCTATCTCACTCACTCTCACTCTCTCTCTTTCCTTCCCTCTCCTCTCTCCTCCCTCCCACCTTCCCTCCCTTCCCCTCCGCCTCTCACTCTTTCACCCTCCCTCCCTCTCTCCACTCCTCCCCCAGCCTCTACCTTCCTCTCCTCTCCCCCTTCGCCCCCATCTCTACATCTCTCCTCACCTCCCCTCTCTCTTTCTCCCTCTCACTCTCTCAATTTCTCACCCCCTTCCACCCCCCAGCTTCCATTGCCCCTGTTCTTACTCTTTCCTGGTTGATCCTTGTCTGGTTCACTCATCTCTTTCTGCCCCTTTTCTATGACGTTTTCTCCAGTCTTGTAAATATCTGTCATCCTCTGTGAGCTCATTAAACTCACCATTTCCACTTTCACTCTTTGCCAGTAACTCCCAGATATGCACCTAGAGTCCTGACTTCTTCTTCATAGGGCTGTCGACCCTCTGCTCCTTCAAGCCCCCTTCCTATCACAATCTCTCCTCTCTCCATGTCTTCCCCCACACACTCCCCCCAACCCTGGTCTAACCCCATATCCGTAAAACTGCCAGATGCATCTTCTCAAACCTTGAGAGTCCTCATTGAAGGCATGAGTTTCTTCGTCTGGCCCTAACTCAAAGCCTTTGAGGATTGGATGTAAACCTGCAGATTCAATCTCGGCTCCTTCCATCCCAATTCTCTTCACTCCTCCTAGCTCCAGCCAGACTCAATCGTCATCGGGCGCCGAATCCTGGGCTCTCCTGGCCTCCTGCCTTGGCTCACAATTTCTTCCCCCTGACGCCCCTTTTTCTGAAACCATCCTAAGTTCTTCCCGCCAGCAGAACTCCATGTCCCTCTTTCTCACTTTCCTTGAGCTCATGAACCACCACTGCATTCATCATAGGATGCAAAGATTGTCATAACTGATTACAAGCAGAAACCAAAACAAAATATCAAGTCACATCCAACTCATAAAATACCATTTCTAAATGTCTAAAACTAAACAGGCTTCTACTAAAGGACATGATGGCTCATCCTATGAGGGTAAGGGGTAGAATGGCAAGGCAATGTCCTCCTTTTTTTGGCCTTTTTTTTTTGAACCCCAAAAGGACCAAAAAAAGGAGGGGAGAGACATTCATTCTTTTTTTCTTCCTCAATTACAACACGACTGTTTTTCTCTCTTCTTCACACAAACCCGGATGTACGTGCATCTCTATTGATCAGTGCTGCTGAACTCATCATCTATGCAGTGCCCGAACACCATCACCCCCTGGAATTTCACAAACCTGACCACAACACACACGTGGTTTGGCCTACACACTGGCAAGTAAACTCGCTCATCTAGAGTCAGAGAAAATGAGGATGTTATTTATTTAAGCAAACGTGTGCCAACGTAACCGCAGGGACAGGAAGAAGAAGGGACATGGATGACACACTGACAGACACCAACATCATCACCACAAAGTTGGCCAAGCTTGGAAAAGAGGAACTGCACAGACACCTGGCAAAGGCTTTCAAGATTTCACTTATTCCTCCAAGCATGTTATTCACCACACATAGCCAAAGTCTGTGAGCTCAGTTGGGTCATAATCTCCTTTGTTTTTTAAATTTTCTTTTTCTTTTTTTTTGGAGTCAGAGTTTCACTCCATCACCCAGGCTGGAGTACAGTGACACGATCATGGCCACTGCAGCCTCAACCTGCTGGGCTCAGGCTACCCTTCCACCTCAGTTTCCCAAGTAGCTGGAACCACAGGTGCGTGCCACCATGCCTGACTAATTTTTTCCTTTTTATTTATGGCAGAGACGAGGCCTCACTATTTTGCCCAGGCTGGTCTCAAACCCCTGGGTTCAGGCAGTCCTCTTGCCTCAGTCTCCCAAAGTGCTAGGATTACAGGTGTGAGCCACCACGCCCTGCCTGTTTTTGTTTTTTTCAAGGGATGGCTTCTGGAATTTATTATCAATTTCCCTCCCGCCTGAACCAAGAGAATATCACAGATTGCAAAGGAATCCCGGAAATCATTGTCCATAATGCTGTTTTCCCTAATAACCTGAAGAAGGGTGTCATTTGCAGTACATGCACCATCTCCAAAATACATGAACTTTTTATCAAGGCTGAGGCCAGTGTTCCTCCAAGTTTCTGTCCTCTGCAAATAGTGCAGATACTTAGAGGTAAAAAGACCAAGTAGCCCGCCCACAACATTTGTCCTCAGCATCCCCTACATTCTCCTGGTTCAGGGTTCACTGCTGTTCTCAATTGAAATGAGCAGGTCGTGCTGCCCGGAGCACCATACCAGAGAAGCCCAGAGGCAGGCCCTCAGCCCCAGAGAGAAAGCCAAGGTTCAAAGGGGTGAAAAGCAGGCCATGTCCCATGCCATCCTCCTGCTCTTGCTCCCCAGCTGTCACCCAGAAATTACAGGAGATAGAATGTCCTACGGGTTTGCTCCCTGAGGAAACTTCCAGAAACCGCACTCCAGCCTGAGTGACAGAGTGAGATCCCCGACTCAAAAAAAAAAGAGGCTTGATTGCCTGGAACCCTGTGGCTCATGCCAGTAATTCCAGCACTTTGGGAGGGCACAGCAGGAAGACTACTTGAGCCCAGGAGTTCGATATCAGCCTGGGCAACAGAGCGAGACCTCGTCTCTACAAAAATAAAAATTAGCTGGAAATGGCAGTGTGTACCTGTAGTCCCAACGACTTGGAAGTTCTCACTATTGCCCAGGCTGGTCTCAAACTCCTAGGCTCAAGCAATGCTCCCACCTCAGCCTCTCAAAGTGCTGGGATTGCAGGCATGAGCCACCACACCCAGCCAATATTAACCAGTCTTACAAGCTTCAGAATTTCCTCTTCACCACACTTAATATGAACAGTAACCCAGGGTTTATCTATGCTTTTACATCAAATCTAAACTGCTTTGTTTTGAGAGCCTCCATCATCTTATCCTTGTGAACAACATTATTTCTGTTTTGTCCCTTCTATAAATTAAGCGCACTCCTGTTGCTAATTAAGCTATTCCCTCATTTCCCCAGTCTTCTCAGTTTATTTTGACCCAATCCATCTCCACGTGGCCCATTCAACACCAACATACCCTCACAAAACATTCTCCAATGTCCCCAAAATGATCTTTCATGCTGTACTTAAGAATGTTCTTCCTCTAATTAATTATATCTGTATGTTGTGTTTGTTTGTTTTGAGTTGGAGTCTCACTCTGTCACCCAGCCTGGAGTGCAGTGTCACGCTCACAGCCACTGCAGCCTCAACCTGCTGGGCTCAGGTGATCCTTCCCGCTTCAGCCTTCCAAGTAGCTGGAACTACAGGCATGCGCCACCCACCACGTGTGGCTAATTTTTTGATTTATTGGAGAGATGAGATCCCACCAAGTTGTCCAGCTGGTCTCGAACCTGTGGGCTCAAACAATTCTCTCACCTCGACCTCCCAAAGTGCCGGGATTATAGGCCTAAGCCACTGCACCCGACCTTATATCTGTATGTTTATGGAATTCAATAACATGAATACCGCCTGGTTCTCAGTTGCTGTGTGGATATTGGTGATATGCCCTCAATCAGGCTAAGCATTACTTGAGGGGCACTAGATATATCACATATAACCCAGCATATAACCCAGACACACAGAAGACACTCAGGAAGCATTGATCATGGCAAACACCAGGGTTGGTCATTATAGTTGAGCATGCTGGTTCAGTTATGCGTGGAAGTTTTTTGTTTTGTTTTGTTTTGTTTTGTTTTGTTTTTAGTAGGGTTGAGGTCTGGCTCTGTTGCCTAGACTGCTCTCAAACTCCTGGACTCGCAATCCTCCTGCCTCAGTCTCCCAAAGTGCTGGGATTACAGGCATGAGTCATAGCATCTGGTGCATCTTCTTAAATTCTGTGTTTTGATTTGCCTTTCACTACCTGGTCTTCTCAAACACTGTCTCTGACATCTGTGGCAAAGCTTTACCATTCACCAAGCCTGGTTTTTCTATCCCATAGTGAACCATCAATTCACTAAAGCATTGTCTTTGAGTAAATAATCTTGGATGTAGTCCCTCTCTCTGATAGCAGTCTTCAAAACCATCCAGATTACTTTAAATTCTATTCCTGTTTCCCAGGTGGTTTTAAACCTTGAGTAACTGAAGAGCATTCAATCAACTGCACTGTACTTCCCATTATGTCAAAGTCATCAACACAACCTCAAATGATAAAACCAAATCCATGCCGAACCCGATTATTCAACGAGGTCCCCCTCTTTCGGTTAGTGACCTCCTGCCACACAGGGTGAGAACGCAGATCTATTCCCCAGAGCAGCATGGTGCAAGGGCCAGCTCCAAGTCAGTGGGTTCAATTGCTATCCGGTGGACAGTGTGAAGGAGGCATTCCGAGGCCACATCTTGGCTCAGTGATGAAGACTAGTGATGTCTGCCAGGGCGACAGCAAGGGAACAGGCAAAATGGTTTTGTTGACCCTATTCTTTAGGATTAGGATAAAGTCAAAAACTTCATGGAAATAAAAGTACCTTCCGTGCGATTGCTTCTACAGGGTTTGTTTATCGGTGATGGGATTCACCAATTCTCCTTTTTTATTCTGGGTAATTTTCTGCTAGTGATCAAGACTAAGTTAACAGCACTGCCACAGACTGTGTATTCGTGTTCCCCCAAAATTCATCTGTGGAAACCTGACCCCTAGTGTGAGGTGATCAGAGGTGGAGCCTTTGGGAGATAATTAGGCCATGTGAGTAGAGTCCTCGTGAATGATATCAGCACCATTACCAGAGAGGTCCCAGAAAGATCCCTCACTCCTCCCATCAAGTGAGATTACAACAAAAGGCCCTCTACGAACCAGGAAGGAGGGCCTTGATCTTAGACCTCCCAGTCTCCAGACAGTGAGAAATAAATTTCTTTAGTCTATAAGCCACCCACTCTGTGGTATTTTGTTACAGAAGCCTGAACAGCCTATGACAAGTCCTAAGCTAGAAGTATTAGAAATTTACCTTTTCTCTTGATAAAGGTGGATGAGAAAAATCTATTCCCTTGTTCATCATCATATACTCCAATAGTTCTCCAAAAACTTACAAAATAATCAGTGCTGATTATAACACGGAAAGATTTTAACCCCACATATAAATATTAACCATGGAATTAACTATGTGTTTTGAAGCATTAATGGGCATGGAAGCAGAGTTGTGGTGTCAACACCATCATTAGCTGTCAGCCAATACTATAGAAAAACCAGAAGGCACTGGGAAGAACAGGAAGAGATTCCATCTCAACGACTAGCATTCTAACGGCCCGCTGAATACACTGTTGACCCACATCTTGGCCAACAGCCCACATTAACTCTGTTGATCTGGACATAACTAATCTGATTAAACAAGAAATCCCACAGAACAGAAGCACTCATAAAATTCCATTGTCAAATGAATCATCAATTCACTTAAAACGTCAGCCTTATGGTTTGACATTTATGTAGGGTATCTTTGGTTACAATGCTAAATATTCCAGTTTTGTTTTGTTTTGTTTTGTTTTGTCTTGTGAGGAGTCTCACTCTGTTGCCCAGGCTGGAGTACAGTGGCATACTCATGGCTCAATTGCAGCCCTGACCTCATGAGCTCAGTGTCCCAAATAGCTGGGACTACAGACACACACCACCACACCCGGATAATTTTTTTTATTTTTTGTAGAGCAAGGTCTTGCTGTGTTGGCTAGACTGGTCTCGAACTCCTGGGTTCAAGCAATCCTGCATCGACCTCCCAGAGTGCTGGGATTACAGGCGTAAGTCATCCCACCCGGTTCTAAATATTCTTAATATATTTGTTTCTTCAAAAATGTTGTTGATGATGTGAGGTGGAACCATATGAATTTCCTGGTAAGTGACTGTAACAGGAAACAAACTGACTGTTTTCTTCTACTATACTCTCACCAGAACACAGAATACTTCCGGGACCCCAGATGTTTGGGTCTTTTCCCATGCCAACCAATTCTCCAACACAAGCCGGATGTCCTACAATTCAATTCCGTTCTGACACTACCTGGAGTTAGAGTCAGACACCACAAGTTAAGAGTTCAGTTACACAAGAATGCCCCGCTTCGGGTGCCAATCACAAGTCCAGGCCTCCAGAACTTCTGCCCAACTGGCTATAAATTGGGAGTTCCCTCAACTCCTTCCTCGGTTCAATCACTTGCTAGAATAGCTCATCAAACCCCGAAACACTTAACTTACTATTGCTGATTATTTACAAAGAACACTTAAAAATATACAAATGGGCCAGGCATGGTGGCTCACGCCTAGCACTTTGGGAGGCTGAGGCAAGGGGATTGCCTGAGCCCATGGGTTCAAGACCAACCCGGGCAACTTGGCGAAACCTCATCTCTACAATAAATCAAAAAATTTGCCGGGCACAGTGGCGCATACCTGTAGTTCCAGCTACTTGGTAAGCTGAGGCAGAAGGATCACCTGAGCCCAGTAGGTCGAGGCCATTGTGGCTGTGAGTGTGCCACTGCACTCCAGCCTAGGCAACAGAGTGAGACTCTGACTCTCTCTCTCTATATATATATATATATATTTACAAATGAACAACCAGATGAAGAAGTACACAAGGCAGAGTCAGAAGGGTCCCAAGTTCAGAAGCCTCTGGCCCCAGGGGGCTGGGGTCCACCTCTCTCAGCTACCTGGCTGTGTTCACAACCTGAAAACTCTGAACACAGTCTTCTTTGGTCTTTAAATGGAGCCTTCATTGCATAGGTAGGACTGATTAGGTTATGTCACTGGCCGTTGGAGACTGAAAGTTCAAACCCTTTTATCACAAGACCATATCACGCCCTGGCAATCATGCCCCACCCAGAGGCTCTCCAGGACCTGGCCAAAGAGCAGTCATCTCATTAGCATACAAAAAGTCACTATATCACTAACACTTGAGAGATTCCAAGGGTTTCAGAACAATGTGCTAGGAAAGGAAAAGAGGGACAGAAATCAAAGATGGTAAGTCCCCTACATGCAATCCTTCAAGTTGTGAACTTTCAAAGATGCCAACGTGCATTCGCATGTCCAACCATGTGAGTTAGTTTATATGTCTGGCATAAACTGTCAATGGGCAAGCATCCTCTACAAGTAGCTGTGCTTTTGTATACTGTACAACACTGTATAGAGTACAGTATCTTTATTTCAAGCCCAGGTTATCCAGAAGTAAATGTAAAGGTAGCAGTGATATAGCTGATTGTGTTTGGGTACCCGGGCTAACTTTGTTGGACTTACAAACACAGTCTCAGAACAGAACTCATTCATATGTAGGAGACTTACTGGTATAACTCTTCTGAGGTCACAGTAGCAAAGCCAACACCCAGCAGAGGGGTTTACATTTGCGTGAGTCACCATAACCATCCCAGGGAGAATTAGAAGGCATCAACGGGAAGAGCTGGCAAGGAGGGCTGGGTACAGAGCAGGAAGGGGTGACAACGGTTTTGAGCAGAGCACACAGAGAGGCTCTCCGGCTGCCTGTCACCACACTAGACATGGAACAAGTGACTCGACCTTCCCCACTCAGTTTCCTCACATTTAGTCGAGGATTAACCAAACTTCCCTCAGAAATAATAGGGACACAGTAGGGTCAATGTTTAACAAAATGGTGGTGATTATTATTACTATTGATAGGTTCCTGCCTATAAAATAAAAACAAAGTAGAGAACCTTTGAAGGATTTGGGGGAGGGGGCCTTGAGTCAGAGTCTCACTCTGTCACCCAGGCTGGGGTGCAGTGGCACGATCACAGCTCACCACAGCCTCAACCTTCTGTGCTCAGGTGGTCCTTCCACCTCAGCCTCCCAAGTAGCTGAGACCAGAGGCACACGCCACTACATCGGGCAAAATTTTTGGTTCTTTTGTAGAGATGCGGTCTCATTATATTGCCCAGGTTGGTCAACATGATGGCACATGCCTATAGTTCCGGCTATTTGGGAGGCTGAGGCAAAAGGATTGCCTGAGCCCAGCAGGCTGAGGCTGCAGTGGCTGTGAGCATGCCACTGCACTCCGGCCTGGGTGACAGAGTGAGACTCCAACTCAGAAAAAAAAACTAGGTTCGGTGTGGTGGCTCACACCTGTAATCTCAGTACTATGGGAGGCTGAGGTGAGAGGACTGCTCAGGAGTTCAAGACCAGCCTGGGCAACATAGTATGACTCTGTCTCTATTAAAAATAATAACAATAGCCAATATCACTGAAAATAGGGTAAGACACAGGGACACCATCCACTATGTTCTGCTATATGAAAAGAAAAGCAATCTAAAAGGTAATACAGAGTACGTTTTCTAAACTTCCCAACTGGTCTCTTAGGATGGGAGCCTTCCTTCCCATGATTCAGGGCTTGAGTCACTCTCTTCCCACTCACCACTTCATAAGGCATTTCCAAGACCTTGACTCTGAGCTGACCTTTGACCTTCTTTCTGGTCAGAACCACTCCACCCTGCTCACTCATCCTTGGTCAGAGTTCAATGCCAAGTCATCCACTTACTTTCAGAGGGTTCGAGCAGTGCCTTCAGCAGTGCAGGCTACTAAACAGAGTACCACAGACCGGGTAGCTTACAAACAGCAGAATGGACGTTCTCACAGTTCTAGAAGCTGAAATCCAAGATCTGGTGGCTTGCACAGCCAGGTTCCAGTGAGAGCTCCCTCGCTGGCTTCCGGAAGGTTGTCTTCTTGCTGTGTCCTCACAGATGGAAGGGGACTGGAGAGTTCTCAGGGGTCTCTGTTAATAAGGGCACTAATTCCATTCATCAGGGCTCCATCCTCCCTAATACCATCAAGTTGGGTGTTAGGGTTTCAGAGTATCAACTTTGTAGGAACACAGACATTCGGTTCATAACAAGCACAGCATTATGTGCAAGTCTCTAATTCACTTTAAAGTAAAGATCCCCCCCAAAACAGGCAGTGAGCGAGGGGGACCCAAAAAAGCCAAATTTACTTATAAAACATTGCTACCTATTCTTACATGTTTAAACTTCAGTCACCTTCCAAGTCCTCTCCATCTGATGCAACACAGCTATCAAGATGCTTTTTCCACTGCTTAAACCAGTTTTGGAACTCATCAATTTTGATGTTTTGCTTCATCTCTTTCACATCGGCAAAATGTTTCCCTTTACTGTTTTCATAGGGGAAACAAAAGAAGTCACTTGGGGTGGGATCCGGTAAATAGGAAGGGTGGGGCATAGGGGTCATGGCTTTTTGGTTAAAAACTGCTTAACACTCCAGCGCGGTGTGGGCAGGTACATTGTCATGGTGGAAGAACCAGATGCAGCCTTCTCAAAATGTCCAGATAAAAACTTTGGTGAGCCAGGCACGGTGACTCACACCTGTAATCCCAGCACTTTGGGAGGCAGAGGCGAGAGGATTGCATGAGATCAGGGGTTTGAGACCAGCCAGAGCAACATGGTGAGACTGCGTCTCCACCATAAATCAAAAAATTAGCTGGGCCAGGCTCGGTGGCTCAGCCTGTAATCCCGCGCCTTTGGGAGGCTGAGGTGAGTGGATTGCCTGAGCCCGCAGGTTTGAGACTCACCTGGGCAGCGAGACCTCATCTCTACAATAAATCAAAAAAAACAATCAACCGGGCGTGGCAGCGCATGCCTGTAATTCCAGCTACTTGGAAGGTTGAAGTGAAAGGATCCCCTGAGCCCAGCAGGTGGAGGCTGCGGTGGCCATGAGTCTGCCACCGTGCCCAGCTAGACTCTGACTCAAAAAAAAAAAAAAAAAAGAAAAAAGAAAACTAAAATCATGCTAATAAGTCATGACCAACAGATGAATGCATTACTCTCTAAGAGCAACTCCTCACAAGGAGGATTACACCCAAGGGACATTGGGCAATGTCTGCAGACATGGCTGGCTGTCACCATGGGAGTATGCTACTGTCATCTCATTGGGTAGATGCTACTAAGCATCTCACATTGTACAGGATGTTCCCTGCAACACAGAATTTTCCAGTCCAAAATTTCAGCAGGGCCAAGGTTGAGAAAACCAGCTCTAAGACATATTATACTTTTATGCAAAACTCCTCTGTTCCTGAGGTTGAAGCTGAGACTCCAGGCACCAGCCAGGTGGAGTGGAAGTGTGTCTTAGAGCAGGTCACCAGCAAATCACAAACCCTGAGACAGGTACCTATGTTTCATCCATACAAAACTAGTTCCATTGGTCAGAATAAAGATTAGCTGAATGATTATGGATATTTGATTTGGCTGGGGTTTTTAATTTTTTATGGTGGAAATATAAGTTTAAGCCAGGCGCAGTGGCTCACGTCTATAATCCCAGCACTTTGGGAGGTGGAGGCGAGAGAATTGCCCGAGTCCAGGGATTCAAGACCAGCCTGGACAACTTGGTGAGACCTTGTCTCTACAATAAATCAAAAAATTAGCTGGGCATGGTAGAGCATGCCTATAGTTCTAGTTACTTGGAAAGTTGAGGTGGAAGGATCGCCTGAGCCCAGCAGATTGAGGCTGCGGTGGCTATGAGTGTGCCACTGCACTCCAGCCTGGAGGACAGAGTGAGACTCCAACTCAAAAAAGAAAAAAAAGAAAAAAAAGTATAAGTTTAACAAAGGAAAAAGAATATCCATTGTCAGATTTGCCTCAGATATTTTAAAAGAAAAAAAATTATAGATACATTAAAGCCCCATCTCACTACCTTGTCCCTCCCTCCTAGAAGATAACCACTCATCTATAGCATATATCATATCTGTACATACTTTATAGTTATCTACATATGTTTATGTAAATAGACAGCATCTATCTATGGTACTGAATTTTAAATAAATGTTATACTATGCATTTTATCTTCTCTCAACATGGTTTGAAATTTATCTGCTTTGTTCTGTCCATGTAAACCCAGTTAATTCATTTTGACCAAGGTATAGTATAAATAAACCAGCTTACATATTAATTTTTCTCCTGACAGGTGGCTGGGTTATCTCTATATTTTCACTAATTGAGTACACTCATCACATGTCACCTAATACACACATACTAAGAGTTTGGGGAGGTCAATATTTTAGAAGAGGAATTGTAGGACTATAGCATAATTTTCTGATCTTTGACTTTGCTAGATATTGTCAAATTGTACTCCAAAGTGATTGAACTAAATTTTCATTATACTGCATGTAATAGAAATACAAATGGCTAACTGGATGGTTCTCCAGTAAACACAAGAATCAAACCTTTGCCTTTGCCAGAGCTATATAAAGATATAAGAGTTAAAATGTATGGTATTCCCATGAGTTTTCTCAGAATCACTTGCTATTATTAATATTAAGTAATTTTTAGCCAGTCTCGGTGGCTCAGCCTGTAATCCCAGCACTTTGGGAGGCCAAGGCGAGTGGATTGTCTAAGCCTATGGGTTCAAGACCAGTCCAGGCAACTTGGCGAGACCTCCTCTCTACAATAAATCAAAAATTAGCTGGGCATGGTAGCATGTACCTGTAGTTCTGGCTACTTGGAAGGCTGAGGCGGAAGAATCACCTGAGCCCAGCGGGTCGAGGCTGCAGTGGCCATGATCATGCCACTACACTATAGCCTGGGCGACGGAGTGAGACTCCAACTCAAAAAAAAAAAAAGAACAGCCTGCTCAGTGTAAAATAAATACAGAAGCTGGGCGCAGAGACTCATGCCTGTGGCTCCAGCACTTTGGAAGGCCAAAGCGAAAGGATTGCCTGAATCCAGGGATTCAAGATCAGCCTGGGCAACTTGGCAAGACCTTTCTCTACAATATATAAAGAAATTAGCTGGAAGTGATAGTGTGTGCCTATGGTTCCAGCTACTTGAAAGACTGAGATGGAAGGATCACCTGAGCCCAGCAGGTGAAAAACAATATTTCTCAAAATTTCTTTTTGTTGTTGTTTTTTGAGATAAGGTAGGGAGTCTCACTTATTTTGCTCAGACAGCTCAAACTCCCGATCCTTCCACCTCCCTCAGCTGCCTGAGTAGCTGGGACTCCAGGCATGCTCCATCACACTCAACTTTATAGTCTCCAAATTTGTCACAAAATATTATCCCATATTTTGTGTGAATGTAAAAGGTTTTATTAATGTTGGTGTGACCTGTGTATAAGATACCGATATGGCTGGTCAACAGACTCACAGAAAGAATTCCAAAAGTTAAAGTGGAGGGACACAGAAGAGAACCTGAATTCTCTCGGAATCATCACAAGGACAGAAGTTCTACATTAGCATCCCGTTCTTTTTGAGTGCGTGGATGAGCTGAGGCAGGAGTTGGGGGGCATGAGAAGCAAGAAAGAAGAGAAATTTAGCCAGGGGCTATCCTAACAGCAGGCCGTGAGACCCACAGCATGCGTGTGTGGTGCCCACTGGAGCAGGGCACCGTGGAGGCCGCACGCCCACTGTTGCTGGCAATGCTGAGTCAGACCAGCAACACCCTCTGAGGGAACAAGGCTAGAACAGCGAGGCCCAGCCTCCTCAAATGTAGATTGTTCATGACTCACTCTTGGGTACACACAGGCCTCTGTTCATGCTTGTCGACTCTGGGTTGGTCAGCATTCAAAATGTCTTGGTACCATAATGCAATCAGAGTAGAATTCATCTAGAGTCATTAAAATTACATAATTAATTATATAGATTAATTACAGTCAAAACTATGAACTGACTCAAACGCAACAGCATTGACAGAACCTGGAAATCAGTCGGTAGCCAAAGAGTGAAGCCGACGGCTCTTAAGAGTCAAGTGAAGCCGACGGCTCTTAAGAGTCAAGTGAAGCCAAGCTCGGTGGCTCAGCTTATAATCCCGCGCCTTTGGGAGCCTGAGGTGAGTGGATTGCCTGAGCCCACGGGTTCGAGACCCGCCTGGGCTGCGAGACCTCATCTCTACAATAAAACAAAAAATCAGCCGGGCGTGGTAGCGTTTGCCTGTAATTCTGGCTACTTGGAAGGCTGAGGCGGAAGGATCACCGGAGCCCAGCAGGTCGAGGCAGTGGTGGCCGGGAACGGCTACTGCACTCCAGTCTGGGCAACAGAGTGAGACTCCAACTCACAAAAAAAAAGAGTCAAGTGAGCTGGGTACCTGCAATCCCAGCACTTTGGGAGGCTGAGGAGAGAGGGTTGCCTGAGTCCAGGGGTTCGAGACCAGCCTGGGCAACTTGGGGAAACCTCATCTCTACAATAAATAAATAAAAAAAAATTCACCAGACGTGTTCCAACTATTTGGCAGACGGAGGTGGAAGGATCTCCTGAGCCCAGCAGGTCCAGGTTGCGGTGGCCATGATCGTGCCACTGCACTGGAGCCTGGGTGACAGAGTGAGACTTCAACTCAAAAAAAAAAAAACAAACAGAAGTCAAGTGGCTCCTCAAACCATTGACAACAGGCTAAAACAAAATGGCTAAGAGCTCGTTCTACTCCAGTCAGATGAGCACCAGGTCCGAGGAGACCCACTTGTCCTGTGGCTGGGGTGGCGAAGTCGCAGCTGACAGAAGCCAACGAGACATCATCCTCCTCTTTGGTGATTTAACCCTTTCTGTGCTGTGGCTCCAGCACACCTACTCCCAGCAAACACAACCAGGCTGGAAGGGAAACTCTATTCTCCACCAGAGTTCAAGGCTCAGTATAACACCGTGGTGATCAGCAGAAACAAATGCAGCACGTATCAGAGACCTGAAGGGGGAAAAGGTTTTGCCTTCACCTTTACGCTAACAATGAGGAAATGTCTGTAAATCTAGAAAACGAAGGTGCAATGACAGAACTTCCTCCTGAGATTCTACTCATAATCTGAGGGTCAATAAATTAGACCGTTTTCAGCTGGGCACAGGGGTTCACACCTGTAATCCCAGTGCTTTGGGAGGCCAAAGTGGTGAGCTGAGGTGTTTGAGACCAGTCTGAGCAGCATAGCGAGACCCTATCTCTACAAAAACATTTAAAAAACTAGCCAGGCATGGTGGCACATGCCTATAGTCCCAGCTACTAGAGAGGCCAAGGCGAAAGGATCATCTGAGCCCAGGAGGTCGAGGCTGCAGTGGCCAGGTCACTGCATCCAGCCTGGGCAACAGAGTGAGACCCTGACTCAAAATAATTAATAAATGAATAAATAACTGGCTATTTTTCTGTCACCTATTTGTTCCAGAGCAGACCGTTTATAAATAAAGACAGTATAACACAGTATAGCACGGCTAGAGACAGAGGATAATTATTTAACCACAACGATAACATTTCCCCAGGCTCAGCTTTCAGTCGACTTGTTCAATCACAGCGCATGAGAAACACAAAGCGAGAGGGATATGCCTGGGAGACTTGAAATGCATTTCAAAAATTATGTTTCACCAAGCAAAACAGCAGCAGAAGGAATTTTTTTTTTTTTTTGGTGTAGAAAATAAACATCAGCCAGGCTCGGTGGCTCAGCCTGTAATCCCGCACCTTGGGGGCTGAGGTGAGTGAATTGCCTGAGCTTGAGGGTTCGAGACCCGCCCAAGCAACTTGGTGAGACCTCATCTCTACAATAAATCAAAAATTAGCTGAGCGTGGTAGCACGCGCCTGTAGTTGCAGCTACTTGGAAGGCTGAGGCAGAAGGATCATCAGAGCCCAGCAGGTCGAGGCTGCGGTGGCCGGGAGCGGCCACTGCACTCCAGTCTGGGTGACAGAGTGAGACTCCAACTCAAAAAAAAAAAAAAAAAAAGAAAAGAAACATCATAACTATTTTCCCTGTGGAGCTAATTTCTCCATCTCGGCTACCCTGAAAGTATTCTCAAGACTATATCATTCAGAGACATCTCAGAATTGTATTCCCACTCCCGGGACCCTCGGCCGGCCTGTGACCCTCGCCTAACTCTGACTGGCTCCAGAATGACTCATGCTGTCACTGGCAGTGGCAGAGGAACACGATGACCAAAGATTGCACTAGCCAAGCGCACCAGTGTTCAGAATTTCATCACCCTCTATCAATCTGTCTAGGGTTGTGACATGACGTCTCTAGTGACTCCAATACCAGCATACATCAACAGGGTACATACCCCGTTAAGTCCCAACTACTGAGCATGGAGTTGGAATGGGAGCAGAGATGCACACCAAGCACAGTTGCAGGATCAGCACAGACAAAAGCCAGGCGCAGTGGTGCATCCTGTAGTTCCAGAGACTCAAGAGGCTGAGGCAGGAGGAGCACTTGAGACCAGGAGGTCTGGGCTGTGGTGCGCTATGCCAATCAGACACCCCCACTAAGTTTGTCATCAATATGGTGACCCCCCGGGAGCAGGGGACCACCAGGTTGCCTAAGGAGGGGTGAACAGGCCCAGGTCGGAAACTGAGCAGGTCAAAACTCCTATGCTAACCAGCAGAAACAAATGGAGTACATATCAGAGCCTGAATTAGATCTCACAAGGTCATTCATTGATGCACCTATTTCAATGTGGATCACAGTGGTCTGTCGGACGTCTGTCTCCCCATAGGGACCATGTGTCAATCATCTTTGGACTTCATGTCAACCCTACATGCTGCTACCCAGGAACTGTGAGAGTCAATTCCCAATTTCACAGGCTAAGAGGAGAAGCAGCCACTCTAAATGATACCTGACAAAGTGCAGGCATCAGCCTTACTCTAAACTATTAAGATGCATATTTTCCCCTCCTGTTCACATCTACTCTTTCCTGGAGATACCATGGAAAAGATAAAGCCCAAAAATAGAAAAGGAAGATATATGACAAAAATTATAATAAAAATAATAACCTTTAGCCAGGTATAGTGGCAAACCTGTAGTCCTAGCAACTTGGGAGGCTGGGGCAGGCGGACTGCTCAAGCCCAGGGGATGGAAGTTGCAGTCAGCTATAATTGTGCCACCGCACTTCAGCATGAGCAACAGAGCAAGACTCTGTCTCTAAAATAACAGCATATGCAGAAAGTTCTCACTTCTATATAGGTGAAAAATAAACACCTAAACTCGTGTTACTGGATACCCTCCTCTAGTGATTTTGTTTTTGTTTTTTTTTTTTTGAGTAGGAGTTTCACTCTGTTGCCCAGGCTGGAGTGCAGTGGCACACTCACGGGCCACCGTAGCCTTGACCTGCTGGGTTCAGGCAATGCTTCCTCTTCAGTTTTCCAAGTACCTCTTCAGTTTTCCAAGTAGCTGAAACTACAGGCATGCACCACCACTCCCAGATAATTTTTTGATTTATTGTAGAGATGATGTCTCGCCATGTTGCCCAGGCTGGTCTCAAACATGTGGGCTCAGGCAATCCTCTCACCTCTGCTTCACAAAGTGCTGGGATTACAGGCGTGAGCCACTGCCCCTGGCAAGTTATTTTTTTTTAATCTACTTTACCTACCAAAATGAAACACCTTGTATCCTTTTAAATTCATGGCCTAAGACATCACCACAACCACCTCAATCTATATGGCCCATAGATTTTCACTCAAGATCAATGACAGCCCAAAGTCTCACCAAGTGCAACAGAAAACCAGCAACAAGGTTTGTTCTTTCCTTAAATCATAAGGACACACGTTTATAAATGTACCCAGAATTTTTTTTTTAGGTGTAGATCTGCTGTGTATGACAGAAGATATCTGGCAATAAAAAGGGAATCAAGGCCAGGCACGATGGCTGATGCCTATAATTCCAGCACTTTGAGAGGCCGAGGTAAGAGGACTATCTGAGCTCACATCTCTGAGACCAGCCTGGACAATTTGGTAAGATCTCATCTCTACAATAAATCAAAAAATTAGCCAGTCATGGTAGCGCACACCTGTACTTCCAACTACTTGAAAGGCTGAGGTGGAAAGATCGCCTGAGCCCAGCAGGTCGAGTCTACAGTAGCTGTGAGCATGCCACTGCACTCCAGCCTGGGCAACAGAGTGAGACTCCAACTCAAAAAAAAAAAAAAAAAGAGAGATTCAAGCATAGCCACAGATATCCAACCTTGGTAAAAAATGTTGCTGGAGCTAACACTGTGGTGTTCCAGCATGTGCCACGAAGCTCTACTAGTTGCTTCCATCATTTGAAGACAATAATCCAGTTACACTAAAAATGCTCAGATGTTTTCAGTCAAATACTCTTGTTATTTCCAAAACTCATTCTAGTATATGATTTCCACCATTTTTTTAAAGAAAAACCTCCAGAAGATAAATTCCTTTCAGAGAAGTACTTGAGAATTTGATCATTTTTAATTCTAATCAGATGGGTGCAAAATTATTTCTACATTACTTTTGAAAAACATGAAAAGGCTTAGGCTTTTAATAAAATCTAGTGATTTATTTATTTCCTCCCTATTACAGAGCCATCACTCCCATAGAATTCTGCTCCCTGGGCGAGGCACGAAGGCTCACACCTGTAATCCCAACTTTTTGGGAAGCTGAGCAGGGAGGATCACTTTAGGCCAGGAGTTGAAGACTTCTACTCTCCTATGAACCCTATGTCTTAAACATTCCTTAAACTTATCACCCTGAGTGAAAGGGTTTATTCAGACAAAGGCGAGGCACACAAACAGAGGCAGGGATCTGTCAGCGTGTTAGTTTGTAAGCTTACTTCTAGCAGACGGTAACAAGTGTCACATGGAAAAAGGGAGTCCTGGTAAAATAAACTTAGGAAACACTAAATTACATAAAATTAAGCTTGTTTCTTTATTGCAGGACTGTCCTGAGCCTTCACCACTATGCAATAGTGCTTTCAAAAAGAACAGTCTGGTATGTGAGGATTCTCAGCTTATTTCACCGGGATATTTTGTTTTTATTTCATATATGACCAATTAGCTTTTAGCAGGAAAGAGTATTTTGAGGAATATACTTTGAAAACCATAGTTAGAAGCTAGAATAAGCCAGGCGCAGAGGCTCACCCCTGTAATCCTAGTACTTTGGGTGGCTGAAGCAAGAGGATTGCCAGAACTTGGGGTTCAAGACCAGCCTGGGCAATTTGGCAAGTCCTCATCTCTACAATAAATCAAAAAATTAGCCAGGCGTGGTAGCACACGCCTGTAATTCCAGCTACTTGGAAGGCTGAGGCAGCAGAATTGCCTGAGCCTAGCAGGTCAAGGTTGCGCTGGCCGTGAGCATGCCGCTGCCCTCCAGCCTGGGTGACAGAGTGAGACTCCAACTCAAACAAACAAAAATGAGAAGTTAGAATAAGGTGTTAATGAAACCTCAGTAATAGGAGTTAGCTCTCACATAGTCCAATTCGCCCTTTTTTTTTTTTTTGGCCATGGTCTCCATCTTGAAAACCATGAGCAGCCATCTTCAAACGCACGACCTGAGGGAGGAAAACAGCACCCCAGGGAACACAGAGGCCAGCGAACACATGGCACCACCTTTACAGCAGAAAGTCAGGCAGAACTTGGGCAGCTGCTGTTCTGCATTAAGGACAATTACGAAAGACCCAAAGCCCACAGGATGCACTGCTCAAAAAATAATAATAAAAATAAAAGAACACACTGTTTAAAAACAAATAAAAATAATAAAAATATAAATATAAAAGAATGCCCTGCTTTCTGCATATTTCAAGCTCAACATGGGTAGGTGTAAATGAACCCAGCTAATTCCATTATTTCATAATGGACAGGAAGACTTACCAACAGATGCAGAGTTTTTAAGGACTGACTCCTTTGGGGCTCCCTTTTCAATTCGTATTGTAGCCCACTGTTCAAAAAAACAAGAAGTATTCATGTAAACCGTCCCACAGACACAATGTAAAATACTTAAACCACGATTATACGGAAGTGAAATTAAATATCAGATACTGGCAGTATTTGAATTAAAGAGACACTGCAGTGAAGCTCTGATGTAGCAGTATTCTAAGTCCCAGGTGTTCTTTGACATTAGTTACACAAATGCCCCAGTGGAACGAGGAAAGGACAACATTTCCCCTTTTAAATCTCACGCATCTGTGTCCCAATAAATTACTCCTTGTAAAGGCCATTAAGCTGGTGAGCAAGACCAGTTGTAGTATCAAGACTGGGTAGCAGGGTACAGTGGATGAAGCCTGTAATCCCAGCACTTTTGGAGACAGAGGCAAGAGGATTGCATGAGCCCAGTGTTCGAAACCAGCTTGGGCAACTTGGCGAGACCTCATCTCTACAATAAATCAAAAATTAGCCAGGCGTGGTAGCACATGCCTACAGTTCCACCCACTTGGAAGGCTGAGGCGGAAGGATGACCTGAACCCAGCAGGTCGAAGCTGTGGTGGCCGTGAGTGTGCCAGTACACTCCAGCCTGGGTGACAGTGAGACTAACTCAGAAAAAAAAAAAGGACTGTCTGGGTTTGTTCCCCACAGCTCTCTTCACAATAGCAACATCATGGAACCAACTAACCAAGTGCCCACTAACCATTGCCTGGATAAAGAAAACGTGGTGTATCTATACCATGGAATACTACACAGTCATAAAAAAGAATGAAATCATGCCCTTTGCAGCAACATGGATGGAGCTGGAGATCATCATCCTAAGTGAACTGACTCAGAAACAGAAAACCAAACACTGCATGTTCTCACTCATACATGGGAGCTAAATGGCCACAAGGATGGAAATAACAGACACTGGGACCCCAAAAAGAAGGATGGTGGGGAGGGAACCTAGGGTACAGGAATTACCTACAGGGCACAATGTTTACTATCTGGGGAATGGGCCACCTGAGACCCAATTCTCACCACTCCAAACATATCCATGGAACAGTGTGTACCCTCTGAATCTAAGATAAAGATTTAAAAAAGGATGTCAAACTTTGAAATTACTTAATCCTTGTAGGCCTCAGTTTTTTCGTTATCAAATGAGGATAATAGCTCCTATCCCACAGAGATGCTGTCAGAATTAAACAAGAGAACACATGTAAAGACCTAAAATAGGGCATAAAATATAACAATTATTTTCAAAACAAATTAGGCATTTGGGCACAAGGCACACTCAAAGAGCCATCAGAAAGAAGCTTTCTAGCTGGGCACAGTGGCTCATGCCAGTAATCTCAGCACTTTGGGAGGCAGAGGCAAGAGGACTGTCTGAGTTCACAGGTTCAAGACCAGGCTGGGCAACTTGATGAGACCTCGTTGCTACAATAAGTCAAAAAATTAGCCGGGTGTGGTAGTGCACACTTGTGGCTCCAGCAACTTGGAAGCCTGAGGCAGAAGGATCACCTGAGCCCAGCAGGTTGAAACAGTAGATCCTGCCACTGCACTCTAGCCTGGGCAACAGAGTGAGACGCCTACTCAAAAAAAAGAAGCTTGCAGAAAGTAGAAACCCAGACATGGAAAGCAGGAAAGGATGTGGTAAAAATCTTAATTAAAAAAATCCTCTGTCCACCCAGTGACTTGCATGTGAAGATGCATAAGGAAAATGCAGAGCTGTGTTTGTGTGGCATCACCATGGAAGACCATGCAGATAAAAAACGAACTGGGGGTGGGAGCGGAGGGAAGGGAATGACATAAGAGCTACCCCAAAATATCAGGCTGATGTATAAGTTGGTAGCATTTGTTTTGGGCATGGCAACACTGCAGAGCTGGAAGCTTGTTAATCATTTGTCATGTGCCATATGGAGTGACAATCCTGTGCTTGTAAATACACCTTGCATTTTGCAGATCTTGAAGCAAGTCAGTGCTATTTGTGGGCTAAAGATGGAGTGTACAGTGGAAAAAAATGAGCACTTTCAGCATCTTCTGTTTAACAGAGCCGAAGGAGTCAAGACAGCAGAGATGGCACGTGACATTTGTGCCATGTGTGCGGAGAATGCCATCGGGGAAGCACGACAAGAAGACGGTTTTGCAGCCAGGCTCGGTGGCTCAGCCTGTAATCCCACGCCTTTGGGAGGCTGAGGTGAGTGGACTGCCTTAGCCCGTGGGTTCGAGACCCGCCTGGGCAGGCGAGACTTCATCTGTACAATAAATCAAAAAATTAGCCGGGCGTGGTAGCGCACGCCTGTAATTCCGGCTACTCGGAAGGCTGAGGCGAAGGATCGCCGGAGCCCAGCAGGTCGAGGCTGCGGTGGCCGGGAGCGGCCACTGCCCTCCAGTCTGGGCGACAGTGAGACTCCAACCCAACAACAAAAAAAAAACAAAAGAAGACAGTTTTGCCGTTTCAAAGAGGGCCACATTGAACTGAGTGATTCTCCACGTTCAGAAAGACCATTGGGCTTTGAAGAATGTTTAAGTACTTTAATCCACAATGGTCTACATCAGTCAGCCCAAGTGGGCTGAACTGTGACCAGTCAGCCGTCGTGTGACATCTGCATTCCACGGGCAAGCGAAAAAAACACTATGACCTTATGCATCAGCCCGATAGCATGATTGACAAGGTGGGAGGAGATCCAGGGAAGGGTGAGGTGGAGGCCAAGGACAGAGGTTCAGGAAAACAGAAGAGGTCAGCAGTGTCAGGAACCGCAAAATGGCGAGAGAAGACGAAGACTGCAGGTTGGCACTTGGACGACGACTGTGTACCGTCTTCCTTTAACTTCCATTTTTTGTCCAATTCACCTTCACAAGCGTTTGCTAAGCATCTAATATGTGTTGAAGAAGAGCTTAGACAAGCTATGTTTGTGTGGCATCACCATGGGTGTGGGTGATATCTCCCTGGAAGAACATGCAGACAAAAAAACAGGTTTGAGAGAATTAAGACTGGAAAAACATCTCTCACTTTGCTTTGAATGTATGTGGGCATAAAAAGAAATATATCAAGACGTGATTTTTTTTCTTTTGAGATGGGGTCTTGCTATGTTACCTAGGCTGGTCTCAAATTCCTGGGCTCAAACAGTCCTCCTGCCTCGGCCTCCCAAAGTGCTGGGATTACAGGTGCGAGCCACCACACCCAGCCAAGATGTGGGTTTTAATAATTTTCTTTATACATTTTTTATGCACTTGCAAAACTACTTACCATTTAGCATCATAGTTCAAAACTGCAAGTGAACTTTTTAACAGCATTCTAATTAGAAAACAAGAAATTATGACCAGGCGTGATGGCTCCAGCTTCTAATCTCAGCCCTTTGGGAGGCCGAGGCAAGAGGATTACCTGAGCTCAGGGGTTCGAGACCAGCCAGGGCAACTTGGTGAGACCTCATTGCTACAATAAATCAAAAAATTAGCCAGGCGTGGTAGCGTACGCCTGTAATTCCAGCCACTTGGAAGGCTGAGGCAGAAGCATTGCCTGAGCTCAGCAGGCTGAGGCTGTGGTGGCCATGAGCGTGACACTGCACTCCAGCCTGAGCAACAGAGTGAGACTCCAACTCAA